>NC_051234.1:4519629-4594629 GCF_015220715.1 Pygocentrus nattereri | reverse complement strand
GAGAAGTGATATATTTCAACACCGCATCTCTCTCTCTCTCTCTCCCTCCCCCTTTTCTATCCTCTCTCTCTCTTCTCTCCCTCTCTCTCTCTCCCTCCCCCTTTTCTATCCTCTCTCTCTCTCTCTCTCTCTCTCTCTCTCTCTCTCTCCCTCAGCCTTGCGCCAGTGCCACCAATAGCTCTCGGTACCTAACGCGTCCTCTCCTCCGCGGAGCTCTGCTGTCATTTCATGTCACTCCAATACGTCCAAGTCATCCTGTGCCACTCAGTGTCACGCCAATCCATCTGTGCCCACCGCTTGCTGGACTGTGCCTACATACATGGCCACAGCCAGTTGAGGTGGGGGCTTTAAGCCAGATCAGCTTGAGACCCTCGTGTTAATTCGCCCCCTCTCTCTGCTGCTTAACAAGTGCGGAGACACCATTGCAGCAGAAACACTTCTGTTTTTTTAACCTCCTCCCCACATTTGTGCCATACTTGGCCCTGTGGTCCATGCAGAAGTAAGTAGTGTCCACTGAGATTGCCACAGCTGGAGGTGTGTGTGTGTTGGGGGGGGGGTGTTGATGGGGGGGGGGGGGGGACGCTCTCACATCCATTTCTGACCAGTTGGGATGGTGCAGCCGTGACAGCAACATCAGCACTTTCAGCCAAATACTCTCCCACAGCCGGACGTACTGGCAATACTCTCGGCTCTGGTCGGAACATTTGGTCAGGAGCCCAAATGTCAGAAGGTAAGAAGCCTTGCCTTCTTGATGGCAGGAATTTGGTCGACTTTCGGTGCTTAACGGCAGCCTGGCACTATTTTAGTCAGTTGTATAATGCCGGTTCTAATTCTAGGATTGGTGATTCATTGTGGGGAAGTGTGAACAGCGGCAGGAGGGATGCTAAACTACACATTACAGTTAAAAAGCATTCTCGCTGTAGTAGGCTCCTCCATCTAGTTCTGGAATGAAGGTAGTAATGTGTTACATAATACATATCTGAGAGCAGCTATATGAGGCAACATAGCATAAAAAGGTATAAATACCTATATTTTTATGTGTGTGTGTGTGTGTATGTGTATGTGTGTGCACTATAATCTCGCACACTGGGAGTTATTCCGTGAATGAGCAAAGTGTCAAAGAAGATTCCAGATCTGAAACAGATGGTCGGGTTTCTCTGTTGGTAAAAGTTGGTTCAGGGGAGAAGTGATGTTTTTATGAGTCTGTTCAATTTGAGCTGAAATATGTTTGATAATGTGAACTTTTTTGACTGAAATAAGGCAAGAACTCTGGCCCCTATAAAGCAGACAAGCATTGTAACGTCTTATTCATCATGCACGGTTTAGGGACCTACGTTGCTGTGACATTCTCTCCCTAACGGAGAGAGTTTTGTGAGAAAATCGACCGCAGGGCACCAAAAAAAGAAGGTGCCAGTTGAGCCCAGTTCAGTGGTAATAGTTGTAGTAGTGTGATTAACGTCCGCAGTGGTTCAGATGACCACCTGCAGCGAGGCTTCGGTATTCTGGACTTGGTTTGAAGGCGTTTTCTATTAAAGAGCCATATATGTGATCGTTTACCATTTTTCAGGTTTGGCTTTACAGTGCCGATGGACATCTGAAGAATATATGTAGCGTGCTCCGCAGCTTGAAATGAGAACTGAAAATATTTGGGGTTTAAGTAGCTGGATGGTGTCGTACTTATTCGTGTGTTCACCACTAAGAAAGCCGATAGACCTAACCTAATGTAGTCGACAGCTAAATGGACCATAGACAGAAACAGCCTTCTTTTAAGGAACTGTCCTAAATTGACTGCATATAACGGAGCCGGCAGGCAGCACTGTCGCTTGAGTTATGTCCTGTCGACTTACTTTTCAAATCGTGAGAAAACCTTAAGGATATCTCTGTGAAGCGCTGAGCAAATCTGCCAAGTAAGAGTTATTATCTGATCTTCAATTATAGGCGTTTAGGGCTGTTGAGCACCTTACAGGCTCACAATGAATTTCTGATGGCCACAGTCAGCGTGTTAGGGGCGAGTAGCGTTCAGAGGTATTTCTGCATTTCTGCATTTTAATTTGCACCCAAGCCTTTTATACAAGTCTGGAAATTCAGTGTCTTTTAGCAAAGCTAGCGGTCAGTGGTGTCCATACCCAGTGTTGTGTAAAAAACTGGACTTTGGGTTTTGAATGGTTGAGCTAGTTCTGATCATGGCAAGAAGTTAAATTCCCTCCAGCAGCATCCAGCAGTTCTTCTGGGTATTAGTCAAGGGAATTCATAGGGAGTTTGTCCCAGCTTTGCTGCAGAAAGTGTGTTGGAACATTCCTGTAAGAATTTGGTTGCGTTCAGCCAGAAGAGGTCAGGTACAGACGTTGGACGATTGGTTCTGGATCGCAGACTCCTCTTCAGCTCATCCCAAAGGTGTTGGTTGGAGCTCCATCACTCTAGATAACACATGCCCACTGCTCCACAGCCAAAGGTTTTATGCCAGAGGCACTGGTCATGATGACCTTATGGTCATGTGGGACTGCTCCAGAGTGTCCCATTCTGTCGGTAGTGCTTTTGTAAGGAGATTATGTGAAGACCTGTGTCAACAATCGATGCATCTCAAACAGATGAATTCATTCATTGGACGGGGTCGTACTTCCGGACATACCGTGGACCTGTTAGACAGTATGTGCAGCATGGTGTGGAAACTGTGCAATAATATTTCAAGTGCAAATTCTTTTATTTTTCTACCATATTAAAAAAATCAAGTGTGCAATACAAGAACCAGAACTACCTACTTTATCACTAACTGTTTAATATTGCACATGTTGGTTTTAATAGCATTACCATCGTAGTGATTTTTTATTCAAATGTAATCACCTTTAATAAGAAATTCTTCCTGTTATTCCTTTGAAGGGACGCTACGTAATAGGCCTATCAAAATTATTGCATAATTACCTGATCCTAGTTATTTGAGATGATCACAGTCATTTAATCTGATTGCAGGCATTTTGCATGATCATTAGATTTCACAGTCATGTTGTATCGCAACAAGCATAATATGACCTGGAAGCATTTTAATTAGTTGACATGGGATAAATAAACATAAATAAAAGAAAACACTTCTTTCCTCCAACTTTTCTCTTTCTAACTCTAATAACTGTGTGCTATGGAGGGAAGGTTTGGTAATTTGATATCTAGTAGAGGTAATGTTAATGTTTAGTATGTGTGCTTGGAGAACAAGTGTTTTAAACTCACATTTTCAGTGTTTCAAAAGAAAAATATCAGCTTTGGTCATATTTGGTTAGAAACTCTGCAGCTATACACACTTGTTAGGCAACAGACAGTCCAGTGTATCAGAGTAAAGGACTAGCTAAGCAGGATGGACTTATATGCACTATAGTAGTTGCATAAAATTAATAAAACAGCTATTATGTATACAAGTCATTGACATTATGTGTGTTTTTGTGTCCAAGTCCATTATTTTCCCCAAAAATAATTTAGCAAATACATGACATACATCAAATTATCATATAGTACCTCTTATCTGAAACAGTTTTCAGTGCATTTATATATCAATACATTTTAAATTCAGTGCAACCACCCAGCCATCTGTAGTGATTAAGTAAATTATCAAAAAAAGGTAATTTTTTTATATAAAAATTTAAATATAACAGTTTGCCATTATCTTATGCTTGTAAACTTAAATCAAAGCAACTTCAGAAGTACTCAACTTACAGAAAAAAGTGCCTGCAAGTTCTTACTTACCCAAATGTCAGGTGCCACAACCACAAATAAAGGACTTTTATTTTGACCTGCTTTTACAAAAGAAGGGCCAGGGGTTTGCATTATAAAGAGGGCCTCAAGCGACCTTCATGGTGCAATGCCAAGGTCAGTAGGTTTTTCACCAACTTTGGAAAAAAAGTCATTTTTGAGTTTTGGTTAGAAAGGTTTAGTTTATCATGTGTTACCTCAGAAAAAAAAAAACATGAAAATGATGAATTATTATAACAGTGCTTATTTATTTTAAAAAAGTAAGAATAAACTCAAGTTTAAAATAAAGTCTTTTAGAGTTTCTGTCAGTTTCAAATTAGTCTGAAAAGTCAGGTGGCACAACCAGTAAGTCAAATGGTGCAGCCAGACCAGTACAGCTTTAATAACTGAGACAGGTGATAGAAAAGCTTTGATAACAGTAACTACATCTAAGACAGAAGGTGCACATGTAAATGTAAGTATGCATACATATATTATCTATACATCATGCACTATTTACTAAGATAAAAAATAAATACATTTAAAAAAAACCTTATTTGTGGTTGTACAGCAATTAATTGCTATGAAATTAGTCTGAAAAGTCAGGTGGCACATCCAGTCAGCCAAATGATAGAGATAGAAAATGCACATAGATATAAATGCAGATATAAAATGTACATCACGCCCTGTTTAATAAGATTTTTAAAAATTGTCATTTTGAAAAACCTTATTTGTCGTTGGCCCATACAGCATTTAATTGCCAGCTAAAATTTCCTGATTGTGACAGACCTACTGTGTCAGATTTGGCAAAGAATCCAAACTTCCCAAAATGGCAGTAGTATCACTGAATGTTGGCCGTTGGGATATCTTATGTTTCAAAAAATAGGCATTATGCAACTGGGCTCAGTGGGCTGAGTGGGCTGAGGGCTAAAAAATAAAACAGCTAGCTAGCAGCTCATTAGTTTTACATTTGGTGCACAATGACAGTATATGTGGAGAAACTGTATTCTTTGAACACTTCAGTGGCTTCTTTACATACGAGCCGAGCTTCCTGGCTTTTCAATTAAAAGAAAAGACATTGTTCATCCCAGTAGCCTCTTAATCTTCTCTTGTCCATGCACTGCTGCTTGTTATGCAGTGTTAGCTTGTAACTGCTAGCTATATATGTGTTGTTACATGTTGCAGTCAGTGACGACTGTATGGTGTCCAAGGTCAGTGATTTTGAAAAAATTTATTAAATAATTAAATCATACATACAATAATAACATTTAATTACATCGCATTGTACATTTTATTAGTAAAAGTACTTCATAAATGTGTTTTAAATTTTCTAAATTGCTAAAAAAATGAGTTTGTAAAGACAGTTTTTATTGGAGGAAGTGGGGAAATATATATATATTATATATATTTATATATATAATATAATATATATAAGTGTAGAGTTCGCTTGTTTATAATTCACTTAAGGCAAAAAAAATCAAGAGATAATGTAACAGGCATAAAAAATATTTATCAAAAATAAATACCATAAATAGAAAGCAAAATACACAAAATATAGTGTAATAAAACAAAAGAGATAAAAATGTAGTCATAATGAAGTCATTCAGAGTTTGGCTGCCCTTTCTGTGTGCCTGTTTGCGTGCTGATAACCATATTCATGAACCAGGACTCGGGCTTTATGAATAAGCACAAGGGGGTGTAGCTCTATGGTACAGAGCTTGTTATGTGGATCCTTTAGCAGGCGCTTCTGGACCTTTGATCTCTCCTTCAGGCCAACTGACTGCTACAGTAATGCACGCTTTGCAGAAATGCCCAATACCTGCACCTATTTAAGCATGTTTTTTCAAATGACATTGAACTTCTCCTCAAGCTTCCTAAAGATGCCCTAGGTAATGCATCCATGTTTCGCTTATATGGCACATATCAAGCCTGCCATGGCTGCCCATGTGGCTTATAATGAGGTAGACTAAGGAATAGGTAAGTGCACTCTGGGACAGTGATGTATTTTCTCAGTTTTAAGCACTTATTCCCCGCTTTGCACCATGTTCTGCTTGGGCTGCACAGTATTGTTCCTTAATTGTTACAGTGACATCCACCAGTGAGGTGCTATCCCAGAAGTATGCAACATGCAAAATAGTCTCTAACCGTGGTTCAGAAACAGAATGAAAAGTGAGTCAGCGCGCTCCAAGCCACACAAATATTTTAACATTTACACTCTTGCATTGCAGTCCCAACATAACGTTCCAGTTAATACCATTCCTTTTACGTAGGCTGCATGTAGGCCTAATGTGATGAAGTAGTAAGCTGAGGGAGCTAATTGATGTTATACAGCAGTTAGTTCCGGCCACACAAGCTGACTGGTTGAGAAGCGTTCTAACTGCGTGCAAACAGAAAATAAATACTTTTAAGAGTACATTATTTATTTCACTGTTGTGTAAAAGCAATAGAGCACTCGAGGTCGTGTGTTATAGCGAGTAACATCACACTCCCTGCTGCTTAATCATTCCAGTGACGTCAGAATCGCGCTGCCACCATTTTGGCAACTTTATGTTCATTCAGGAATACATTTATGGCATTTGGCAGACGCTCTTATCCAGAGCAACTTTCAATTTGATCATATTCCACAGGAAGGCGAAGGTGGTGTTGGGAGTCTTGCCCAAGGACTCTGTATAGTGTAGGGTGCTTACCCAGGCAGGGGATTGAACCCCAGTCTACAGCGCAGAAGGCAAATATCACGATTGGCCCCTCCCAGTCCTGTCCATGTGTGTTTGTTTTGGTTTTCTAGTCCTGCCCCCTTGTTTCATGACTCCACCCCTGATTGTCTCCACCTTTGTTTGAACCTGTCCCTTGTTACCCTTATGTATTTAAGCCCTGTGTTTTCCTCGGGCTGGTTACTGGTCTTTGTTTGAATCTTTGTCTGAATTGTTGTTGTACTGTTGGATGTTTGCTTTGTTGGTGTTATATGCCGTGTTGGATGTTCTGTTTGTTCTGTTCTGCTTGTTCTGTTGTATTCTGGTTTATGTCATGTCTGCCCCCCGATCTATCCGTGTTGGCTCTTTGACCTTGGACTGTCTCGATTTTGGATTTGCCCATGACAAAAGTCGCTTATCTCAGCATGTGCGTCCGCCTCCTCGCTCCCCGTCACAGCAAAGGTGTTACCCACTACACTATACAACCACCGTTCAACAGTGCTGTGGTGGTTTGTAATGACGTAACAAAGCCGAAGTAAAGCAAAGGCAGTAAAACGTGTCTTTCTTGGTTTGATTTCTTTTGATTTGTTGCTGTAGTGATAACAGAAAGCTAAAATCCTCCTGGGACATTATTGTTTACTGAAGCTATTTATGTGATCCAAACAGCATAAGTAATATTTGTAAAAAAATAATATGGGTTGATCTTTAACCACATCACATCACAGGTTCACCAGTGTGTTTTCTGTATATTAGAGCGTAGATCACAATCACAATATATAGAAATATAATTGCCACGGACTGGCGACCTGTGCAGGGTGTATCCTGCCTTCTACCCAATCACCCCCGTGACCGAGAAGGATTACCACTGTAGAAAAATGAAAAATAATTGCAGCATGGTGTTTTCAACAAATCATGCAGGCTGAACCAGAATATTGTACTACCAATTTAATTCCCACTGTAATTTCCATTACTACAAAAATTAGCTCCATGTGAGAAAAGTTTATCTGGGTAAATCTTTTTACTCATTTTTGGTTTTCAAATATCGTAGTGCTTAGTACAAAAACTTAAATATCACAATGTGACTTAATTCTGTTTTTTTTTGGATTCAATGGAAAACTGGACATGTTTAAGAAAATGAGAGCAGCGACTTTTGAGTGTAGGGACTCCTGTCTAAACAGCTCACAGCTCTCTTCCCCAAAAGGAGCCGAATTACTCCTCAGAGAGCTTAAATGCTGATATCAGGAGCGTGACACAAGAAGCCCACTAAAACAAAGTGGAGAGAAGAGGTGTCGTGGTGAGGAGTAGACCACGTTCTCGGCCTAATTTACATTTGCACATAAGAGCGTTTAGCCCAGAGCATAACTTAATGCTCCTTGGCAGAAAGAATTGACTCAGCCGTCTGATTTGAATTTGCGGTTCCTTTCTGCCAAAAGGTCATTCAGAGCTCAAAATATGGCGAGGCTTACCCTTCACAGATAACGATACCGCAAGCACTAATCACCTGAATGTGGCATCACAGTGGACGGCACAGTGCGGTGAAAAGAAACATAAAAGAGCGCAAAGAAACCAGACCACGGTTTTACATTAATGTTTCTGATTGTTCAGATTCTGATGTGATATACAGTACTGTGAAAAACAGTCAGAGACCATCATTCATTTATTTAGTTGCCTGGCGAAATGTTTTATTCATTTTTGGCATCATCATCATCATCAACATCATCGTTAACTGCTTAGTCCAGAGCATTTAGTCCGCCCACCCTTTGCTGTTACTACAGCTTTTATTCTTTCTGGGAGTCTCGCTTTTAGTTTGCCACAGAAATCTGCAGGGTTGCTTTTTCTGAAGTTCAGCCTTAGAAGCTTTTTCTGCTTCTCGCAATCCAAGTAGTCTCAAACACATTCATGGGTTTTGAGGTCTGGACTCTGCGGTGGTCAGTCCATTCAGCTTCTTTGATTTGCACGTTTTCTCTATTTTTCCTCAATAACAGCTTCTTGAGACTTACACATCCTTTCATCTCCAGAGCATTTAGTTGTGGAAGGATGGGCAGAAACACCAGTGGATGTTTTCAGATCTGAAGCAGCTTGATCCTCTCGCTCAAAGATGAAAGCTTTAAGTGCTGTTTATCTGATGGTGAAGGTTTTGGAGGTCTGCCAGGTTGTTAGGAGTCTGTATCTTTCTTCATATTAGTAATTATATCTAATCTCCTCAGAAATATCTCCTCGGCTCCCAAGTGGCGCAACCGTCTAAGCGTTGGCCATGAGTTCAATCCCTGGTGATGCTACAGCCGTCCGTGGCCGGGAGTCCAAGAGAGCACAACTGGCCTCGCTCTCTCTGGGTGGGTAGGATGGCCCCCCTTGCACGCTTGGCGCTTTTCTCTGAGCGCATTCGGCTGTCCCGTGACGTTGCGTGAGCGAAGATGCGGTGGCTGGTTTCACAGGTCTCGGAGGAAGCCTGTGCTAGAATTCACCCTCCTGGCGCTGGTAGCATCGTGTGACTGGGGGAGTCCTAACTAGTGGGTGGAATTGGAGACGATTAATTTGGGGAGAAAATCAGAGAAACAAAAAATTGTGCTTAATAGCCATTTTAACTGGAAATGAATGAAAAGTGGCCTCCTTGGTGCTGTATTATTATCCCCAGCAGTCGTTAATTTTTTCCATATTTTCTTACTTGTTTCTTTATGTATTCTAGGATTAATTTATGAGTCAGGCTTGTTAAATGATGAGCTTGCTTCCATTTTCCACACAGGTTTTGAGTTCACACCTTGATTTACTTTTCATTTACTTTTTGGATGAATCCATTAGAGCTAAAAGGCATCACCGGCAATTAAACTGTAATTAGTCTGTTTTGTATGGCGCGGTCAGTTCAGTGTGATGCTGTGGGGTTTTTTCTTGCAGCTGGACTACAGTATGTCAATTAGAGCATATTTTTCATAATGGATTTATCATCTTTCTTAAAGCATATCCATACTTGTAGTGAATCGTTAATTCCCATAGTTAATATTTTACTGCCTGTGTTAAGGGTGTCTGACCTGTAGGCTTATCTCCCGCAGTCGTGCAAAACAGGCATGCAGGCCACACGTCACGTTAGGTCCGGATTGCGATTCCAACCTCGCTAAAATACCTTGAACACTTTTCATTAGCTGGCTTGCGGGAGGATTCGAAATTCTTCAGCGTGTCAAATTAGATGCTGATACTGCAGCTCATGATATAATTGCTTAGAAATTAAAATAAAATATTATTAAATCACTCCAGCTCAGCCTGAAGCAGGGTAACCGGTTGTGACTTGGATACCCAACCGCTGACTGACAGAAATAGTGCTTGCGCAAGACTCCGTGCTTAAGACTCCCGTGGCCCTAGCTTACCTTCTCCACTAGTCATTTAATCAGCCATTCATGTTCCTCATACATCACAGTTTGTCTCCGCTTTCACACCTGGAAGTGCTTTAAACGCAGCATCGCTTTTTGCGAAACTTTAAACAAAATGAACAGTTCATTTATTTATATAGGCACTCACCATATGTTATTATTTAGTCCTGAAACCACTGCATAACTGCTATTTCTGGACATGTTTCACTGACTGTTAGCCTATTATAAGCAGTAGTGTCTATCATTGAAAAACACTCCAGCTACCGTTTTCAGTGCTGCACCACTCCTGGATGCTTTCGGCAGCTGTGTCCTTGAGAGGATTTGAGTATATATGTGTAAAGTATGTCTGAAGGTTAGTCTGAGAAAGTCAGGTGATGAAGGAGTAAAAAAAATAAGACTAGAGAACAGTGTGATTGGCTTTAATCAGCTGCACTGAAATGGACAGGCAGAGTAACAGACCCACTGGACTCTCGTCATGTCAGTAGCCTATCCATTTGATTTTAGCATGACCAGTAGTTTTCTGTCAACGAGACTTTGTGTCCCTGAAATGCAACAAGATATTATTCTGAGCCATTTCGGTTGATTTTTTTGTGCATTTGGCTTATTCCCATGAACATGACAAATGCTGGGACCCCATCTGAAAAGATAAAAATGACAAAGGCGATGTTTCCTCTCTTGTTTTGGCTATACAGTTACATACAACTAATATTTTAATATTAATATGTGTATAATATTTTTTTAATTCTGCATTTGATGTAATGGGCAGCGCTCACCAGAGTAGTTTCGGCATGTCCGTGTTGGCCAGAATGAAACGTAGCATCTTGCAGAGAATGAGCTTCTGTATGTGGACCGTTCAGACTGATAGAGAATGTGTTGTATGTGGCTTACAATTTGATTGTTTACACAGGTAGGCGAAGGTGGTGTTAGGAGTCTTGCCCAAGGACTCTTATTGGTATAGTGTAGGGTGCTTACCCAGGTGGGGGATTGAACCCCAGTCTACAGCGTAGAAGGCAGAGGTGTTACCCACTACACTGATGTGGTGCCTGTTACAAGCTTGACATTGTAACAGTATAGAACCGTAAACAACACATTGTCCATCAATCTGAAGAACATTCTTCCAGTATTCATGGTTCTGTATAGAACCATTGTCTTTATTAAAGAACCCTTGTAGAGCCATCTGTTTTTAAGAGTGTAGGTCTGTTGCGAAGACCAACCCCTACATTTCGTCTTGTAAAAATTATTCTTAATTTCTTTACATTTTTTAGATTTGGATTTTTAGATTTTTCATAAACTTTGTAATAAAAGAAATTCATACTGTGTTTTCATGTGACTACCAACACACCAAGTTTCGGTAGTGCCATTTATTTATTTTTTATTCTAAAAGTGGAGCCTTATTTTAACCATATTTTAGCCTTGTCCCTAATTACTGCGTGAGCAGTTACATCCCACTGTTTTTAAGTAAATCTGTCCCAAAGTCATTTAAGAACTGTACCAAAACACATATTTTCAGCAATTAAGTAAATGTTTTTGTGTTTCAGTGAAACATATGATTTTATGTGTGTGCAGGTGTTCAAAGCTGAGTTTCCTAGTCAAATACTGACTAGCGTTTTTGATTTCTGCTCAAAAGTAGCCAATATTGTCACTACTGAAACATTTGGTAAAGTTTCAGTAATGTTATGGTCGTTTTGTTAGTGACAAAGTGTAATGGGATTCAATCATTTGTTTTAAAAAAATGAACATAATTAAGGTAGAGTCACTCAAAGCAAAAGGATTTTAGTCTGAAGTCAGTTAGAAGTTGGAAATGTATTTCAGGAGAGCGTTCCATAAAAGATTCACAAGACCTCCTTTATTGCTGGTTGTACTGTGATTGTTTCTAAGCAAGGGTTCAAGCTCATTCAGTGTGCAGCCCAAATTGGTACTGATAAAACGCTACTGATATGTGTGACTCATATTCATATTCATACGGTTGTTTATTCAAAATTGTAGATTGTGAAATAAAAATCTACAAATTTTCAGCGATTTTAGATCACATGTTGAGAAGAAGCTGATGTTGATGAATAAGAGTAGATTAAACAGCAGATATAGCCAGGTTTTACCGTCGGCCTTAGAGGGATTTTAACATTTATAGTCAAATTCATTTTTTTATTTATTTGTAGCGCTTTTTACAACCGATGTCGTCACAAAGCAGCTTCAAAGAATTCCAGAAAAGACAAAATTTTAACATGAATGTAAAAACCCAGGGGCGACAGTGGCCAGGAGAACAGAGCTGAGGAAGAAACCTTGGGAGGAACCAAGGCTCACCAGGGGGGACCCGTCCTCCTCTGGTCAGACTACCTACAGAGTTATTATACTACTAATATTAATAGCAGTAGTATTAGTAGTACTAATAGCTAGGAGTCCATGAAAACATCAGTGTAGGGTGGGCAGCTAGTCCAGGGCAGGTGGCGGTAGCTGGGGCGTGGGCAGCTGGTCTGAAGTGGGTAGCAGGAGAGCTCAACAGTCAGTTATTGGGTGATGAATGTACTCTGAATGCTCTGAAAAGTTTATCATGGCATAATGTATCATGAAAATGAGATCATTATCACATAATATCGATATGATCACCATATCGCTCCACCCCTACAGTGGCGTGAGCTACCGTAGATCCACATGTCCATTCCTCTTGGCGTATCAAGAACCCTTGACAGCACACCCTCTCGAATGAACTCAAACAGAGATATGGCGTGAACGTGCGGGACGAGGCAGGTTCTTGTCGCCTTAAGGTCACAAGTTCAATTGTAATGGAGAGTGTTGCTGGTGTGTCTTTAGCCAGCAGGGTTTGCGCCATGGTAGGAACGTTATTTGTAAGAAAATGACTTTAAACTATTCCCTTCAGAAGCTGAACCAGTGCCAGGTCACTAGGAGGAGGCACAGTCTCAAGGAACGTATATACAATCAGGACAATTAAGGAGTTTATTCTGCAGATTTTAACCCTTGGAAGCTGGGATCACCAGCCATACAGGCAGGTTGTAATTTGATATTAATTATTGCTCACTTGTAGCTCTATGAAACAAGTGGAGTTCTGTTGAAAATGCAGATTGTGGAGGTTTAAAGGAGGAATTTAGAGCAGAGCTTAATACACTTTCCAGTGCTCTTTAATTCAGGTTTTGTATAGTGTGTATAGAGTTTTCTGATCTGTTAGGAAATGAGACGACTTTCATTGGGTGTATAGGGTATAGCTGGGTTCTTTAATTAAAACTTGTTAAGGTCCAATTAGCGAAAAAGATTCAGAACATTGTGTCTAACTTGCATTATGACTCAGTGCCATAGGCAGTTTACTGAAGCAGCTGAGTAGGAATATCAACATCTTATACCATCAACAACTGATTCTAAAATCAACTAAAGTACAATTCAGTAACATTTCAACAACATTTATGCTCAGTTTTCTCTTTTTAGAGAATGTCATGTAAAATAACTTCCCTCTGGCTCACTTTCTTCTCAGACTGCTATTTCTCGCTTCGTTCCTCCTCTGTGTGGCGTCACTCACTCGAGTCTCAGAGCTCATCGTAATGCACAGATCTGTTTGGCTGAGTAGCGTCACGTGTGATATTTTAAACCCATGCAATTGGTCTGTGAGTTTCCCAGGCTGCTAAAGCTGAGGTGAAGGCTAGAAAAGTTACCCTAATTAAAATAGGACGACCCCATCGAAATGAAATAATTCTCCGTAGTTTTTCAGTAATAGGTCCATGGTACGGACTTTGACCGCGGTTCGCGTATTAGTGACCTCTGGTGTGTAGTGTAGTGTATATTTTAGAAATGGCCGCTGTGGACCATGGCACAGTGAGGCTGTATAGTGTCACAGTGCTATAGAACACATACACACAAGTATAAGTGAATTCTTGCTCTCTACTAGTTTAAATACAATATATTGCCAAATTTATTCACTCACTCCTCCAAATCATTGAATTCAGGTGTTCCAATCACTTCCATGGCCACAGGTGTATAAAGCCGAGCCCCTAGGGCTGCAGACTGCTTCTACAGACATTAGTGAAAGAATGGGTCGCTCTCAGGAGCTCAGTGAATTCCAGCGTGGTACCGTGATCGGACACCACCTGTACAACAAGTGGAGACGTGTTCTCTGGAGTGACCAATCACGCTTCTCCGTCTGGAAATCCGATGGACGAGTCTGGGTTTGGCGGTTGCCAGGAGACGGTACTTGTCTGACTGCATTGTGCCGAGTGTAAAGCTTGGTGGAGGGGGGATCATGGTGTGGGGTTGTTTTTCAGGAGTTGGGCTCGGCCCCTTAGTTCCAGTGAAAGGAACTCTTAAAGCTTCAGCACCAAGAGATTTTGGACAATTTCATGCTCCCAACTTTGTGGGAACAGTTTGGGGACGGCCCCTTCCTGTTCCAACATGACTGCGAGTCCTGAGTCCAGAGTCCTGACCTCAACCCAACAGAACACCTTAGAGTGGAGAATGCGAGCCAGGTCTTCTTGTCCAACATCAGTGTCTGACCTCACAAATGTGCTTCTGGAAGAACGGTCAAAAATTCCCATAAACACACAAGGGAAAGCCTTCCTAGAAGAGTTGAAGCTGTTATAGCTGCAAAGGGTGGGCCGACATCATATTAAACCTTATGGATTAAGAACGGGATGTCACTCAATTTCATATGCGTGTGAAGCCAGACAAGCGAATACTTTTGGCAACATAATGTATAATGAAATAAAACTCAGCATCATTTATCATGAATCATTTTACTGCCTCTTCACAAACTCGCTGTTTTCAAACTGAATGATAGAAGGAGAAATAAAAGACTAGGCTAGTAACCTTAGCTGAGGTAACAGACCATTAGCATTTGTGTGTTTATCAAAAAGACTGACTGCCTTTCTCTGTAAATTTCAAGCCAAGCGATTTACTGTGGCTCTCTGTGGTCTCACTGTGGCTTTAATTTAATGTAGTAACGGCAGAGTGCTGAGCGAGGCTCAGAGAAATTGAACAGTGCTCAGAGTCATGGAGCGTCTGCACAGGTGCACACGGTAATGTTTCGGAAGGGCCAGCCACCGACCAAGATGCAGCAGGATGTTTCCAAATGGTAAGGGTTTATGTTTATGGAGCTCTGTTTCACTTTGCTTGAATCTTTCTGACTTAGTGTTAACTGTCCTACCCGTCAAAGACGTCAAAGCAGTGTGTGCTTATCTTGGACTTCTACATATTGGTTTCCTATCACTGTATTGTGTGTGTATTATGGTATTGCCTCTGATTAACCCCTTAAAATCCCAGGCTTGTGACATACTGTGGCTTATTATTCAGTAGCTACATTGACTACAGTGCAAACTAGCTGAGTTATGCTTAGGTTATAGAAGTGTGTAGTGAAACCAGTGATGGATGAAGTGCACAAATCATGTGCTTGAGTTAAAGTAGAGACACCCAAGGTAAAATATTCCTCCAGTGAAAGTAGAAGTTCCTCCCTTTAGACCTCCACTTGAGTAAAAGTACTAAAGTATTTCCCTTCAAATGTACTTAAGTATAAAGTAAAAGTACTAAAAGAGTAATTCTGGCTCTGATGTCCTGTTATCATTTTTATAACCAGACTGGCTTCATGAACTCATTTCAGGTGAAAGTCCTCCAGCGTCTCTCTTGGTAAACCAGTCTTTTAATAGAACGTCATTAATTAGTGACGCTGACGTCTATTAAAATGATCAGAAGCACAAAACACTGAAGGTAAACAGTTTCCATCAGGGAGAACCGAGTGGCTCTGAAATCACTTTTTACACACAAGCAAAGTTTCAGTTTCAGATTTATTTACAACTTAGTTCCAAGTTTAAGTTGAATAAAAACTGGCTTTAAACTCAGGATCACAGATGAGCTCCTTTACTATGTTGATCTGTAGGCGTCTGTTCATAAACATAAACCAGCCCAAACTCATTTACATTTTATTATTCATAAAATGAAATGGTGTTTGTAGAAATTCAGAAAAAAGCTGCGTCAGTCTCGACTGCATATGTGGACATATTTCTATATTGTGCTCTATTTACACAAAGTTAGGTTAGTTCATCATTTATGTTGAACAGACTCTCCCAAAGTTTTACGCTGCTGCGCTGACGTTGAACCATACAACAGAGTTTTAGGGCCACTGTTAATAAAAATAAAAATAGTAGAGGTCGAGAATACCTCGTAATGTTTAGAGGAAAAAAGTGGTCGAATTATGACATAAAATGGCATTAATACCTGGAAATGTCGCAATACTGTAGCCAAAGGCTTTGCAAAGGGAAGGCAGCACCTCCTTGTGTTAAAATGAGGGGCGTTGATGAGTTGTTTGGAGTTATACTTTCATATCGATTTCACCCTTAAAGAAATACTCCCCGTCCCTGCTGACACATCAGCACCAGCCTGTTATTAGTATAATAAATGGCTGAGCAGGAAACTGTGTGTCTGTGTTGAAGGAGAAACGCAGGCAGGGTTGTCTACACGGCTATCAGTGGCTATATCTCTGTGTCATTAAAATGGGGCATGAAGTTTCACAGATAGTGAGAATGATAATCAAAATGATCCACAAAGAGACAGGAGTGTGTGGACCTCCGGGGCCAGTACAGCAACCAGACCCCAACATGCTATGGGAGCCCCATACAGTTAGCCCACTTTATATTCCAAATACTTTGACTTTTTTCTCAAAGTCCACGATTTTTATTTTTGTGAACAGTGGCCTTAAAATGCTGACGTTGAACTGTGTGCTGCACTGGGTCGGTATGACCAACAGGTCAAAACCAGCTCTAAACAAAGTGACCGCTGGGCCCTGATTGGTGCTCTGGCTTTGCACTTCTTTCGTTTTGACATGTTACGTTTTTATACACAGAAACCAAAAGGAATGACAGATTTCTCAAAATGTAGGAGGAAAAAGTCGGATATTAGACTCTGAAATGTAGTGGAGTGAAAGGAAAAAGTCGCCCAGAACGGAGAAACTTCAGTACAGATACACCAAAAATACTAAAGTACAGAAACTAATTACATTTACTCTGTTACTGTCCACCACTGAGTAAAACATTAGGCCTGCTGGCGAGCCTTGCCTATTTAAGGGGCAAGGAGTTGAAACGTCACCCATGTAGCCCAGAACTTGCATTATTTTTCAGGAGCTTAACTAAGAACTGATGTCTTCCATCACCGAGGTGATACAGACATTCTTTCGGAGGGCACGTCATGTTACCAGTTAAACTGAAATAGCTTAACTAAGGTGTTTACTTGCCTATACAATCTAAGCCCTGAAAACACGACTCGCTGGAAATCTGGCACCCAATTACGGCACATTGTTCAAAATAGTATTTGCTGTAAGGTCATATTGGAAATGGCAGAATCAGCAGCACGAAGGCAGGGTTGGTGATTGAGGGTATTCTGGGGGGGTGGGGGGTGGGCACTACTTTGCTATGGCATAGAAATAAGAAGAAAGTCCCAACAGTCTATTGATTCACACACCTTTTTTTGAAAGGAGAATGAGCCAAAACAGCAGAGACTTCACGTTTCATGACTTCTTAGACAGAATATACAATGACAAGTAACATTTAAGTGAGCTGGCAGGAAAAACACAGGTTTGTTTACTTGGTCCCCTTTCATTTCTACTACATTAGTGTTGATAAGTAGAAAAAGAGATTTCTACACACACACACACACACACACACACACACACACACATTTTCTAAGCCGCTTCTCCCTCAGGGTTGCGGGGAGGAAAAGAGATGCTGTATTATAATTATAATGTGAGTACAGTCATAGATATACATCTTGTGGAAAAGAGAAGCAGCTTTGATGACATGTTTTTGTCATTTTTTTGACATTGAAACAGAAAAAGTCAGATGTACGAATGTAATTCATCACAAATGAATGGTGGTCATTTTTTTTGTATTTAATTTTTAATAGTATGGCAGTAAATAGCATACTACAGCAATGACAGTAATAACACTAGACTTCTAAGGGGTAGTGTGAGTTTATGTGGTTGCTGTTGGGTTCTGCTGCTGTGCTGCTGCTTCCCGGCTGCCTCAAGGTTGATGTTGCATTGGTTCATGCCCTTCCAGCCTGACATGGGGTTTGCTGGAGAGCAGAGTTGTGCCTCATTGCTTGGGTGCAGTGACACGTTCTGTGCACATGCACACACACACACTCTCATTCAGACTTCTCCCCTCGAGTGCCCCCCCCGCCCGCCTCTCTCTCTCTCTCTCTCTTTCTCTCTCTCTCTCTCTCTCTCTCTCTCCCTCCCTCTCCCCTGTTGTTTCTTCACTTCTCCCCCATACTGCTTGTTTTATGATTACATTAGGGTAGTCACAATTCCAGAACTTTAACTAGTGTTGTATTCTGTTTTGCCGTTATTGTCACCTAAATGTAGCATCGGTATCGGCAATGGAATATCGATACCACAAAACTGTAATGTGGCGGGATTACAGAATTCCAGACGCTTGCAGATAAAAGATGTCACGATTGGCTCCTCCCATCTTCCATGTGTGTTTGTTTTGGTCCAGCCCCCTTGTTTAGTGACTCCACCCCTGATTGTCACCACCCGTTTTCCACCTGTCCCTCATTATCCCTGTGTTTTATAAGCCCCGTGTTTGCCCTTTGCTCTATTTGGAGCAGTGTTTTTGTTTATCATGTCTGACCCGCATTCTCTCCGTATTGGCCACTTGAACCTGGACTGTTACGACTATGACCCTGGATTTGCCCTTTAATAAATCTTGCTTATCTCAGCACGTGCGTCCACCTCCTCGCTCCCCGTTACAGAAGATAAATAGGTTTAATGATAAACTGGTCAAACAAATCCAACAAGGGGCAAAACACCAAGAGTAATCAGAGTTCAAGCAAGGGGTCAAAAGCAATATCAAAAAAACAGCAAAGGTAAAAAAAACGAGAGGCAGAAAGACAGTCAAATACAGAAGCACAGTGAAACAATAACTCGCTTTTGTACTCTCAGCTATCAGGATTCACAGGTGAAGATAGTTAAATGTCAGGTGATTGTGAGCGCTGATAGGAGCGCATGTTGATGTTCGAGGTCACATGATCTCCCAGCGTATTCTGGGAGTTGGAGTCCGAGTCCGAATGCGGACTTTTTTTAAACAATTTCCCCCCTAATTTTGTCTTTGCCAGTTCTACGATGAAACCAAGTCAGGAGAGTGAAAGTTAGCATGTTACTGCTGTTGGAACAAAACCTTGTATCTCCATTTTTGTCGTTTTTCAGTTTCTGATATAATTTAACAGTGTTTGTTGGCCTTTCCACTGTGTGTAAATTTCATGATGAATAGACAGACGCAAACAGCCCAAATTAACTTGAAAAAACGTCTGGTTCCAATTTCTGGTGCACAAGTTCTGACGTGAAACACGTTCAGGATGATTATTGCCCAGCCAGGGAAGTTGCTATGTGCTTACGCGTGTACGCCCCCCCCACATATTTATCTATATATTGCTCAGTTTTGGTTTTTTCCTTCCTTTTATCTTCTGTTTGATTTGACTTGAGTGGGACTAAATCTGACTCAAGTGACATCAGATCTGCCAGCGTATTTTATACACCAGTCACTGATGTGCTCTCGTTCCCGTAAAGTGACTGATCTCTCGCTGCTCTGACTCCCTACAGAACCTCCCAGCAAGTAGGCCATTTGAGCATTTCTAATTTTTTTAACCGTGCTTGTTTTGAAGGTTTATTACACCATTGTTTGTAGCGTAGCTGTTGCAGGGTCCTATCATAACTTCATTTACGAGAGCTTGATAACTAGCAGTCCAACTTAACTGTGGGCATAAAATTATAGCGCTGCTGTCGGAAGAAAACCTTGTATCTCCAAAATAGTAACTTTACAGGAGAAGGAAAAAAACCTACTTCACTTTCAATGTAAGTCAATGGAACCAGAATTTTTCCTGTGTCATTTTGGACAATTTCTTTTAGGCCACTCATCACAAAATTTACAAACAATGTAAAGAGTAAGAGATACTTTCAAATTACATCAAAAACAAAAATGCCAAAAATGGAGATATGCTATGCTAGTTTGGTGTTACGTTATCTACCCCCCAGCAAGACGGCTCACAGTATTTTGCCCACAGTTGTACTTGCTGCCTGGTTGTTTACTTTGCCCGAGAGATGCTGCTGTCAATCATCATGCACTCTTACAAGTCCAGTTCAGAGTTCAGAGCAGGCAGCAGCATTAAAAAAAAAAAAAAAAAAGATTCATTTAGATATATTTCTTGAGTATAATACTGGTAAGTGCTTATTTGCAGAATATTTTATATTTACTATTAAAACTAAATTATGAATTGTTGATTGGATTGAACGTGGAAAAATATTCCATTTTGTAACGTGGGGGAGCGATGATGAGGCGGACACATATGCGGAGAAAAGCGAGATTTATTACGGGCAAATCCAAAATCAAGGTCAAGACAGTCCAGGGTCAATGAGCCAACACGGAGAGATAGAGGGACCGACATAACGACAAAGAAACACAGGATAAACACAGCAGAAGCCGGAAAACACCAAACAATCCAAACAATCCATTTTAAGCAGTACACCAAACAAAGACCAGCCATGGACTAGGGAAAACACAGGCCTCAAATACAACAGGGATAATGACGGTTTTACACGAAACAGGTGGAAAACAGGTGGTTGCAATCAGGGGTGGATTTAAGAAACAAGGGGGCAGGACAGAATCAAAACAAAGAAAACACATGGGACTGGGAGGGGCCAATCGTGACACATTTCTATGTGAATATTTTTCTTATAAGCCCTTGTCTTTCATTTCAGGCTGCAACATTTATATACATTCAGTGATTTTCTCGCATTTCAACTACTGCGTAAGGTTATAGCAAACTAAACTGTAATAAAAGCTTTGGAAATGATATAAAGTCATGCGAAAAAAGAGAAAAGGTAAAAAGCTAGTGAGATGCCACCATTGTCATGTAATACAGAAACCCATTGGTTTTAATATCTTTATTAGATTCGCAACGCTATACTTATAATACTAGGCGTATATAAATGTTTGCCCAGTCAGGCTCCTCTTCCGGCTGTGGGTTCTCTTTCAAGAAGAGCTGCTGTGGGAAACTTCATCACAAAACACCATGTGCTCAAACAGTTTGTACATGAAGGGGTTGTAATCTGTGGAATTCACCTCCCAATGAACTGAAGAAGTTCCATGAATGGGATCATTTTAAAGGCATGTTTTAAAAAGTACTCAAACAGCAGCCTGTTTTGTAATCATGGGTATGTTTTCTTTCAGATTTGAAAGATTTCTAAGGTTTTGAGGGAAGAATGTTTACGGACAAAATCCATTGCAAATTAGTGTAATGCTATACATGTTATGACATCTGGATCAGGCGGTTCTCTTTAAGCTTCTATGCTCACGCATCTCTCCCTACTGAATAAACAACATAGTCTCTTTTTTGCTAGTACCAGATTTGATGTATCAGGCACTTAGGATATATATGCAGTTTGTTTCGTTGGGGCAAAGAAAGTTAGTAAACATTGGCCTTTTTTCGTCAACATCACAAAATAAACCTTTGGCCATCTTTAATGATGTATAACCTACTTCTTGGTTGCAAAGATTTGTGTGCAT
This sequence comes from Pygocentrus nattereri, assembly GCF_015220715.1. Lineage (NCBI taxonomy): Eukaryota > Metazoa > Chordata > Actinopteri > Characiformes > Serrasalmidae > Pygocentrus > Pygocentrus nattereri. The sequence continues at coordinate 4,573,314 of NC_051234.1, read as the reverse complement.
ATTATGAATCAGCTTCAGCCTCCCAGTGCCTCATTCACATATCATTGACATGAATAATAATTGTATTATTATTTAATTGTAATTGCCAATAAAACGACAGCATTCAGCTGCTTGCAAACCAATGGCTGAGCTCATGGGTGGAGTTTGAGGTCAAGCAGTCAGTGCGCTGCTCCTCCTGTTGACTGAACTTTATAGTGTTAAAATTATGACGTGTAGAAAGAATAAAACAAAGCATCTTTTATTTCAAGATCATTTTCCTTAGATAACATATTTAGGTGCTGTATTATTGCAGCTTCTGCACTAGCTGTGGTGGTGTCAGTAGTATAAAGTAGTATATCGCTGTTGTCGGATCAAAACCTCGTATCTCCAAAATGGTAACTATACAGGAGAAGGAAAAACCTACTCTACTTTTAACGTAATCAATGTCATTGAAACCAACATATTTCTAAGCAATTTTGGGCCGTTTGTTTTGGCCCATCCACCATGAAAGTTTGACACAATATAAAGGACAAAAGGTATTTTCAAATTAGGTAAAAAACTGGAAAACGACAAAATTGGAGATACGAGGTTTTTGTCCGACAACAGAGATATCTTGAATTATTTGTAGAAATCCTATTTATACTGAATTTTAATTCTTATTGCAGTTGACATTTTGAATCTACTTGTCAACAGTTTGTTTACTTCCTAGATTGATTTGATAAAGACTGTTTGACATGGCAAAAATAAAGTCACGAAACCACTGAACTTTACAATAACAGAGTGTTCGCGTAGTGTAACAGTGTCCGCCACGCTGCAGGCCAGGGTTTGGTCCCCTTCCTGGGCGAGCACACGGTGTACCAGTACTGTGGCAAGACTCTTAACACTTTTACCTTTGCCATTCATACGAACAGCGTTGAGCTGTGGAGCAGAGCAGCGAGAAAGTTATATGGACATTTATTTTTCCAGATGGATAAATAGTCACATCAGTTATTCTGCTTAATAGAAACATAATTTATATATGCATACGGTACATTTGTTTATCCTCAGCAACATTCTGACTTGTGATCAGGCAAATATTTCAAGCCTAGTAGACTGACTGGGAAGCCTGTTTGTATTTTGTCATGAAATACATAAAAAATCTTTTAAAGTTTTTATATGTTTTTTTGTTTCATTTTCGTTGTATTTCGTGGCTTAATTCAGTGTATTTTGTTGCATGACGCACTCGGCATGCCAGGTCTATTCTCTAAATACAGCGCACTGGCAGACGCATTATGTGTGAATCAGGCCTCTGAGAATTTACGTGGTGTTCACATGATCAGTTGCTCGAGAATAACTTCACTCATTTCTACTGTGTTACTGCGATATCGATTATAAGGATGATTTAGTGATCGTTCTGCTTGATTTACACCGTTCACTAATTTTCATTACATTTCCATGTATGCTTCCGCCCGCTCCCGCCTGCAGGTGGGCTGGTTTCCCGCTCGCTCCTGCACACAATGCTGATACTTCAAAGTTTAGCTGCTCCAACTAAATCCAAGTAGCCGGTCTTAATGATGCTCTCTTTGTAATGAAATACATCTTATCATAATAACAATAAATAGCGTCGTTGTATAGCCCTAATCTTAATCACGGCTCTTCCAAATGAAAAATCACTCTTTTCAGAAGCAGTATATGAGATATAGTGAGAGATGTACTGTTAATTGCCAAAAGGCTGTAAAACATTTCTATATTGATTTGTATCCATATCGATCAAATTAAGTAAATCAACTATGTGACTAATAAAGTAGGTAAACAATAAACGTCCTTATTTGGCATGTTGTGAAAGGAAGATTTACAGTTTTGTTTCTTGGAGCATCGAGTCACATAAAACGACATCAGCATGGTGTTAAATACAGAACTGGGCTGCCGAGTGGCGCAGCCGTGTTGACGTTGGCCGTGTCAACAGGAGATCGCGATTTAGATCCCTGGTGATGCTACAGCCGTCCGTAGCCGGGAGTCCAAGAGAGCACAATTGGCCTCGCTCTCTGGGTGGGTGGGATCCCCCCCCATCCCATCACTTAACGCAATACTAGTCAGCACAGACGTCTGTTAGCTGACATAACAGATCTGGCGGTCGGCGCTTTCCTCCGAGCACGTTCGGCTGTCCAGTGACGTTGTGTGATCGGCAGTTCGAAAAGAAGCGGTGGCTGGTTTCACAGGTCTTGGAGGAAGCCTGTGCTGCCTTCACCCTTCTAGCATTCATGGCATCGTGTGATTGGGGGGGTCCTAACTAGTGGGTGGAATTGGATTGGGGAGAATTATGCGATTAAATGGGGGGGGGGATAATAAGTAAGTAAGTAAGTAAATAAATAAATAAAATAAATACAGAACTGGAAGTATTGAAAGTTTGTATTGAATTGTTTTCATGCTGCTGTATTGAAAATGCATTGAATTTTCAATACATTGTGCAACACCATCTCTCTCTCTCTCTCTCTCTCTCTCTCTCTCTCTCTCTCTCTCTCTCTCTCTATCTCTCTCTCTCATACTGTGATCCTTACAGTAATATTACGCTTGGCTTGTTGTCCTCACCGTAGAGCGGCGAGTGATGTCCAAACAGTAGCCTGGCCGCTGCTGTAAGCCACCTGCTCCTCTTTCACTGACACTCGAGGGGTAGCCAGGAGACGAGACCACATGCTGACACACACAGATCACACAGGTACACACACACACACACACACACACACACTGAGCGCAGCCTTGCAAACCAGGCCACCACATGCCATTGTCCCCGTCTTACCTGACTTTTGCGAAGCTGAGGGATCCATCCCATTTAAACTACAACTAGAATAATCAGATAGTGTTGTATATTTATAGAGTAGGCTGGCTGATATTACACAGTAATAAAGAAGCCCATGTTCCGCAACCTGATTTCCCAAAGAATTTGTAGCGGTTGCTAAGAGCGAGTGTAATTTTTTATTTTTCCTGAATGAGGTCACAAGACAAAGAAAGAACTTACTCTGCCTTTTAGCCCAAACCTGAAACATCTGAGGCTTTTCATGAGTTTGTTTATGTCAGTTCCTATTGCTTCGGTCTAGGAGTGTAAATCTCAGATTTCTCAACAATTCCGTTTCATTGCATTTCTTTAGAAAGTGGCTCAGAGCATCAGTGCAGCATCTCAAATTTCATCTTGATATGATAATGTTTGTGCAATTCAGAATTATTAAAAGAAATACACCGAATACACAAGAGTGATTAGAGCAACTGCAGTGGAGTATAGGCAACAGAACCACACGGAAACATCCAAAACATTCCACAGCATAACAGTGGCAATGTTTTACTTTGAAAAAGTTTTTAAGTACTGGACCTGCTGTTTCTTATAACAAAGGTTCCGATTTCATAGTTTTTGGTACTTCTGCAAGACTGGTACCAACAGAATGATACTGTTGTATCATTTGTATTTCTCTGAAGCACAATCCATGTTCAAGAATCCCCAAAACTTACATGGTGTAGCTTTACAGTGACATATGGCTAATGACAGTGGTATTAGCATTTATGCAAGTCTCCACAGAATGAATGCTGCTCGCATGGGCACGGAAAGTGTGTCCATATGTTTAATTTGGGTGAGGAAGGAGGATGCAAAAGCAGAAATTGTGCCTGAATATATTTATTATTGTATATATTATTCATTACTTACTTAGTTTTTGTTGTCATGCACTGTTGTAATCATGTTGTGTTTATTAAAAGGTATTCAGTGCTCCTCTCTCTCCGCTGCTCCTCTTTACGCATATTGGATTTATCACGTCAGTTCAAGTTCAGCTTTGGCAGGTAGTCTGATTTTGCTGATTCTGCGTGTTGTTCATCTTTACTCTAATAAACTGCGCTGTTTTTCGTTTAATCTAGATTCCTCATTATTCTCCATCTTGGCTACAAAAGTTACTTGGAAGCTTTGACCGCTTTAGTGATCAGCTAGAGTGACCAGAAAACTTCATTACAGTGAATCACACACTTCAGAGTGAATCAAATCTCCGGCAGCAAACAGAGTAATTACAAGAGTATTTCAGTGGACTTTGAATTGTTTTTGGAATTTACTAACAAAGTGCTTGTAAATGCCCAGAAAAACCAAGAGGTGAAGTAGATCTGATCACATCTGTCCTACCCTGATATTATGAGCAGATGACTGTCGTCGGCCCTGTCGTCAGGAGATCATGTCGTTCCCGAGTGTTGCTACGTCTAAAGAGAGCGCAGTCCTTGCTCTGTCTGGGTGGGTAGGATGGCCCACTTTCTCCTCCCCATCACTTGTCTGTTAGCCATAGTAAGAGAATTAACAGTTGGGATTCTCCTCCAAGTGCATTCAGCTAAGTTCATGCTGTGCTAGCATTGCCTGTGCCCTCATAGCGCTGGTGGTACCGCGTCGACTTACTGATGACGTCTCAGGTTCTTGAAGGGTTGTCGCATTTCATAGGGAAGATTTTAACCCCTCCTTGAAACTAAAGGTGGCAAGGTGGCCCTCAGAAACAAGGGGGGGGTGAAAAGAAATCGGATTGGGCGTAAATGAAGTGCATTAGCTGGCTATGCTGCAGTAACTACCTTGGATCAAGTTGCATTGCGGTGGAGATGAGTGGGTTTTATGGTAAATAAAGTCTCTATAACAGTGTCTATAGCAAATAAATGACGTTAGGCTCCATGTCTTCACCCATACTGGGGTAGTGGTTGGAATTGTGATTGTGCATGACTGGCGGGATTGTCTGTGTAAAGTGGCCGACACCTTTGTGTCCAACTGCCATGGTTCAGCGACGCTTCTCTGTGTGTGAGCAGACCCTCGTTGACTGCCAGTTTGAGTCGTTTGTTCATTAGTGCGGCAGCGTACATTAGGATTATGTTACATGGTATCAGTTGGTATCGGATGTTAGTATCAGTGGATTTTTGTAAGGTCGAGTACGAATAAATGAGCACAGCATCAGCCCGATTGGCCCAGTGCCGATATCAGTCCATAATGATGTGTGAGAGCACCAGAACAGGGTTGTAGAATCACATCTGACCTTTTTAACAAGTGCTTTTAGTTGCATTTGAATTCAAACATTTGTTAGTTTCTGGTAGATAGTTAGTCTTTGGGATTTTAAAACTAACCATACATGCTGTTGATACCGTACCAGTACTGTAATATTAAGAAATGCTCACATTAAGCTTTATACTAGGAGCAGTAATCGGTTTAGTGATTTAGCAATTCTTTTGTCATTTACTGCAAACTGTGTTAACAGCGGCCTTATAAGTTTATTGTTGCTCTGCATGAGCCGATTCTATTAACCCTTTAAGGCTGAGGCTAAAATCTAACTATTTCTGCCTTTTGACACATCAATGAAGTGATTTCTATTTGCAGATGTATTTATTTGATACAGAACGTGATTTAACAAAGTCAGAATTTGTATTTTTAGCTTTTTGAACCAAATGACCCATGAAGAGAAGTATAGAATAAATTTATATTGTGCTAAATTATTAATTAATGAAATCAAATTAAATGAATTAAGTGACCCTTATTAGTCCCACAACGGGGAAATTTCACCTCCGCATTTAACCCATCCATGAAGTGAAACACCACATACACTCTAGTGAGCACAAACACACTAGGGGGCAGTGAGCACACTTGCCCGGAACGGTGGGCAGCCCAATCCGCAGCGCCTGGGGTGCAATTGGTGGTTAGGTGTCTTGCTCAAGGACACCTCAGTCATGTGCTTGAGCAAGATCACACACAATTGTGATGTCAGTGACTAAACAAAATAATAAATTTACTTTTAAATTTTCAATTTAAGTTTACTGATCCAAATTGTGCTCTAAAGCAGCGTCACTCCTCAGTACATCACAGTACAGCCAACCATAAAGTCAACCTCGAACCTCTTTTACACAGTGATAGGAACATAGAAGAACTCAGTCAGTGCAAATTCCACACCTGGGTCTGTTTTGCCTTGTGTAGTTTGGACATGCAACTCTGGAAGTGTATTTAAATGAGATTAAAGCTTGACCAAATTCTCAGAATAGATTGCAGACTTGTAGCCAGATTCAGCTGCCAGTGTGATAGTATTTACAGTTACATGGACGTGCACACGCCGTCATTCTGGATTATACCGTAAAGATCCTCTGACGATTTTACAGCTAAACAGGAAAATGAAGACATTTTTGATTCGATAATCAGTCTGCACCTGTTGTTGGCTCTGAAGATCATTCCGTGCCTTACTCCTGTTTGTTTATGTAGATGTGGCTCAAAGCAGCATCTGAGATTTTGGTCCAGAGTTTTGCATGCTGTCCAAAATGCAAACATAGGTCATAGCTATAGGCAAACACTGCCTTTCTGCTGCTTTAGTCTGCTGGAGCTTTGAAGCTAACATTATTAACAAGTGATGCGAGTTCATACTGCACAAATTTTTGCCATAGCTTTGGGCAAACACTGCCTTTTTCATCACATATTTATCTCAGATTGCATTAAGTAATCTGAAATACTCTTGCTTATTTATTTTCAGACCCTGTGTGAAATAATGTCTATAAAATGGATAGAAGTGTCTGTAACAGCAGTTAGTGGGTGTGGAATAAGCTTCCATTAATTATTTGCTACATGACCTTTGTAACTTTAGAGGGAAAATCTGGACGTCAAGACATATTCTGACTGGGTTACTATATCCAGGGTAAAATAGTACACTTTAAATTTTTGATTGTAACGAAGCTTTAAGTGCTCTTTTTTGGTGATTTGCACTTTTTGTCTGCAGTGATGCTTTTCAACCCATGAACCACGGTTGTGGTGCTACTGCTAAAGGGCTTTTTTTTTTTTAGACATTTATAGGCATTTAACCAAACATACTATTTAAATATGACAGATGTTATTGTAATAACAATTTGCAGAAATAAAACAACATATTTAGGTGCTTGACTGACAACACTAGCTAGTTATTTTCATATTTTCAGTGTTATTTTTATATTTCCTGTTTTTTTTTTATGATTGCATGGAATTGATATTCATGCCTCAAACAGGAAACCTTCCGATATCTTCTGGTGTTCACTATGTTGTAAGATTATACAGTAAAACAAAAGGCTGCAGTGATTATTGTTTGGTTTTCTGCGTTTTAAAGACGACCTTCTATGCTTATTTTTAGTGTTCAGACTTTTTTGTGGTCTGCTAGAATAGATTTACATAACTCAATGTTCCAAAACACATTATATTGCTCTGTTTATCCTCTTTCCGAAACGCTCAATTTGAGGCCCTGTCTATAAGCCCCTGTCTCGATGAGCCCGGTGTGTTCTGATTGGTCAGCTCATCCACTCTCTCTTAAAAGTTCCGCCCAGACGTGAATTTCAACCACTGAATTCTGTCACGAATCCACGGAGTTCTAGCAAGGATTCGGACTCGATCTCCCAGAATCCTCTGGGAGATCACGTGACCACGCTTCCTTCGAACTCAGAAACTCAGATTGACTCCATCTCCTAGAATCCTCTGGGAGATCAGCTGACTCCTGAAATCTCCACGCGCACCTATCAGTGCTCTAGATCACCGGAGTACTAATTATTGTCCCCTGTTTAGTTGGTCATATGATCTTCCTAGTATAGCTTATAAGCCCGGGCTTTAGCCTTAGACAGTTGCGAGGTATTGTTTCTATTTACGAACGACTGAGCGTCATATCTGTTGTGTGTTTCTGTGAATGACCTGTACTTCTTTGTTGTACCTTTGGCAGAGCAAAGAGAATTTCCCTTCACAACGCAGAACACAGTGTCTTCTTGACGTGGCTACGAAACTGAGCAAACTACTCCCACCCTGCGGATGGTGCTGTGCGTTGTGTGAGGGTGTGCCAAACATGCTGGTAGGCAGGCAGTAAGGACTGCGTTATGAGATTACATCATCTTGTAACAATGGAAAAGGGCTGGAATTCCAACGAGGCGTTTCAGGCAGCTCAGAAAAGTGTCTGTGGCAGAAAGTTGCTCCATCTGCCGTGCACTTTGGGCTTTGTGATATTCACAAATGGCAGTTTACATGCACAAAAAGCTACATACACTACAGGAAAGACCGGAAATGTTCAGGTCGATTAAAGCCTGACGTGTTCGGGACCTTTTGTGGACAGATGTGTTGCGAAACGCTGGCATTATGGACTGTATATGAGATTCATTGTCCACCTTGCTGCTACGTACATCAGAATGTCTGGAGAAGTTTCGTGACGTCATGGTTTCTCTCAGTCAAAAGTTTGTTCAGTCTTCTGGCTCGAGGCTCCTTTCATCCTTTTTCTCTCTCTCTCTCTCTCTCTCTCTCTCTGTCTCTCTCTCTCCATCTGTCTGCTTGTCTGCATGTCCATATCAAGAAAGAAAGATGGAAGGAAGGTGTGTGCGTGATTGGCCTCAGGGTAATAATACAATGACACAGTTCTAAGTCTATCTCTGGATTGAGGACAGATCATCACTATAATTATTCTTTATCTCTCAGGAGCCGAGGGGCGGCCTGTTTTTCTCAGTGGAGCTCTGCACACGCATGGAGGCATGTAAAAGGAATGCGTGATACAGCTATACGGAGTAAAACGCACCCAAAGATGCAGAGACTCACCCACACATGCGCTGCTTATTGGCTGAAGTAAGCGTTCTCTACAGCTTGTGGCCGTGCAGCCTGACATTCGGAATGACGGTGGAATATTCCGCATGGGAGAGAAACACTGTTCAATGCAAATATGCAAACTTCATTCAGAGCAAGCCTCGGCCGCACTGACAGTTCCTGCTGAAGTCAATGTAAACTTGGGGAGTTCGCAGAGTGCAAGGGGAAGAGAGAGAGCGAGGGAAAGAGAGAGAGGGATTATGATGGAAGAGAAGAGAGAGGGAAATGAGAAAGACGACGCTGCAGTGTGAATGGAAGTGTAAAACCATATAATGGAACATCCCCACTGAAATAATATTCAGAACTGTATGCGGTGAATGATTTCTTTGTTGGTTTATTTAAACGCAGTGCTATAAATGACAGTTAAATTGCGGATATTGGCAGTTAGATTCGTCCCTGTTCTGATACTTCAAACTGCCCTCCAAACTCACAAATGACCTCTTGTGAGCAGTCACTGTCAAGAAGTTAAAGCAGGGCTCCGCAAGCTTTTGCATGCCAGGGAAACAACATGTGGAGGTGTCCTGAGACCCACGAAGTACTTTGTGACGTAATATAAGACATAAACTTGTCCGAAAAGCTCTTGAGACCATTTTCTCACACACACACACATTTTCTAAACCACTTATCCTTCTGGGGTGCTGGAGCCCATCCCAGTGGTCACTGGGCGGAAGGCAGGATACACCCTGGACCAGTCTGCATTTACTCAGCAAGCACAATGGCATTAGGGTTGCACGATAATATCAAGATCAACCAGTAATGGCTTAGAAAATTATCTGCATTGTACAGTTAGCTGGAACCGAGCCTGTGCTGTGGTGTGTGGCACTTCTGGCCTGCTAACTAAACTATTGTTAGTTTAGCAAAAACTCTACAGCCACTACAGAACAGGTAAATAGAGGCTTTGTTTCACTCCATCTGTCACTTGACTTTTGCTCTCTCAGACATCATTCACCTGAGCACCACTTTGCAAAATCATACCTGTACTGTGGTGTATGGCACTGTTTTGGCTTGCTAAGCTAACATTAGTGGTTTGACATTTATTGGATGATGGCTTGAAAGTTGTGCTCTGCATTAACTTATTTGGTGACCATATAAGTGAACCAAAAGTTTTATTTTCTATATTCTACATTATTCGCTCTATATTCTGTATTCGGTTTTTGAACGGGAATAGACCTAAAAATTCAAAACCGAAGGCCAAGATACCATCAGAGAACTTGCAGAGAGGAGAATTACCACTCTGCTTCTCAAACACTAGAGGGCGCTCTCGAGCAGGTCCAAAATTAATAGGTTAAGATGGAGCATTTGAGCAAAATCATAGTTTAGAAATGCTTAAACATTTTAATGTAAAAAGATACAATCATTTCCTGAAAAGAGAGCAGCATAAACCATTTTAACACCGCTGTTATATTTTTTAAGAGCTTTTAAACTCGAGCTATAGGAGTTTAAAACTTGCGCCTCATGTATGTTCATGACGTCAGTGAGTGCGAACAGCCAATGAGCTGCTCTGCTTGCCAATCAATCATCACGCTCTGGCAGTAAAGCCCGCCTCCTGCTGTCAAAAACCGGTTTGCTGTATAAAAAAGGAAACATATCGGTGAGTTTTCTTTGCTTTTTTCGTGAAATACAACCTTCTACTTTCTAAAATTAAAGGAAAGTTCTGGGCAATTAAAAACTATTTTAACTTTTCGTTTTTAGCCGTTGAGCTCCATTTACTCCCGTTCCCAGTTTGAAGGGAAGGGCTTTCTTTGTAAACAGAGTGTTACAAGCTTTCCCTTTCGTTTTAAAACCAGCGGCCTGCCTCCTCCTTAATAATGTCTTTATCACCCAACCCTTCAAGTGTCTGTAGTTTTTGATGCTGTGAATGTTAGTAATGCATTGACATGAATACACTGGGTTAATGGAGATCGCTTGTGTTCCTTCTTCTCTACCTGCTAATGCCCAAACTGACATTATGACATTATGGCTTCATTACATTAACATTAACTTTTACGGCAATAGATTCTGACACGAAACAGATCCAGCAGCTCTGTTATCTTCTATGAAAATAAGCATTTCCCTTAATTTGCCTCGGGATTAATTTCAGAAAGGCACTCATCGTGTCCGCTGATCCGGAACTTGGGTTAATTACTCATCAGAACGGCGCTGACAGCGACTGATACCAGTAAGGTGATTTTTTAATTTTTTTGTTTCAGTTCTTTGCTGGAGCTGATACGATCCGTTGTCATCGTGCCACGCTTGCGACTGGTCAATGGCAGCGTTGTGGAAGATGACTTCCACTCTTTTAACAGCGCTCATAGCAGCTTCTTGTTCTGAGAACACGGTTTCACCTTATATATGAATTAGCATCTGAGAGAGCAAGAGAGCGAGGGAAGCAGCATGGGTGGGGGGCCGAGAGACAGATGGGTAGAAGGTGGCGGGGGGAGAGGTGATGGGAGAGATGAAAGGAGGCTGCCAGTGAGTTTGTTGGGAAGTTGGAATTCATTTTTGTTGGCTGGGTATTAGGTAATGTTTTTTTTTTTCCCTTGCTGTTACATGATGCAGCTCATTGCTCTACTCTGTGTTCTGCATTACACTTTATCCTAGCTTACATTTTCTACTGGTTTCAGTCCAGCAGCCTGTGATCTTTTTTTTTTTTTAACTAGTGATTCATATAACCAGCAAGGTTTGGTGGACACAGCACAGCACTGTTGGTCAAGCAGATTCCTCCCGTGTGGGTAGAACCAATAAGATTCCATAACAGCCTCATTCCAGTCTGTTATTGACCTGTTCACGCTCCATCCGCAGATGTTGCTAAGAAAGGACAAGCTGTACAGAATGCCGGCAACACCTTCATTCAACCGAATGAGAGCTAAAGCACAAATGATGTTTACTATGTATGTGAAAAAGTCTCAGTTAAAATAAATCAAGTGTAAATTTTTATCATGCAAACCAGTCCTCAGACACATTTTTACCCAATTCCTGACATAAAAAGATTAAACTCAAATATGGTCCCTGAAGACTGGGGGCAGGAGGTTAGGGAACCGGCCCTGTGACAGGAAGGTTGCCGGTTCGATCCCCAGTGTCGACAATACATGACTGAGGTGTCCTTGAGCAAGACACCTAACCCCCAACTGCTCCCCGGGCGCTGTGGATAGGGCTGCCTGCTCTGGGCAAGTGTGCTCACTGCCCCCTAGTGTGTGTGCTCACTAGTGTGTGTGTGGTGTTTCACTTCACAGATGGGTTAAATACGGAGTCCTGTTGTGGGACTAATAAGGGTCACTGTATCTTGGATCACTTCAGGCTTATTAAGCAGAAACTTGAGTACCCCCAGCTCAACATATAGAGATGAAGCTCAAACACGGACTGTATTGGGGTCCCTCAGGACTGCTTTGAAAACTACTGTAAAGGAGCTAACATTGGCACAGTGGCAAATTCATCTGTGTTCTCAGCCTGCATAGTTTTGATTAGCTACAGCAGCAAAGTCCAGCTTTTAGCATTTAAACGAGAAACCCAGTGTTGTCTTGCAACAAAATTTAGTGCCAATTTTTCATTAGGTTAAATGGTGCCAGCATTCACAACAGTAGCATTTGTGGAGGGATGTTGAGGGTCATCCTCCATGTTTTGAGTGGCCACTTTAGGCTTCTTAGGCATTAACTTGAGTGCCCAGCCCCCACCATATAGAGGCAGAGCTCGAATGTGGACTATGCTGGAGTCCCTCAGGATCGGTTTGAGAGCTGGTGTAAACGAGCATTAGCATGGTGGCAAATTCATCTGTGTTTCCAACCTGCCTAGATTTGAGTAGCTAGTCCAGCTTTTTTAGCGTAGCATTTTGAGCTTTATGCTCAGTGTTATTTTGCAGCGCTAAATAAAGTTTACCTTCCGTTTCTCATTAGGTTCAATGGGACATTTGACAACAGTAGCATTTGTGGGCAGGTACATGGATAGAATGACAGTATTGCACTGCAGCCAAGTGACCGCTATCGTTCGGTCATCCTCCGTATAGGTTTTGAATGGTCACTCCAGGCTCATTAAGCAGTAACTTGTACACCAAGCACTTTTTGTACACAGTCACTCATTTCTTATGTGATACACTGTATACTAAGTGCTATATAGGGAGAGAGATGCAAGGTTAGCACACAGAGAGAGAGAGAGTTGGTATTTCATGGAAGGCTAGGTTGCTATGGGAACAAGACATGGTCTCTCTCTCTCTCTCTCTCTCTCTCTCTCTCTCTCTCTCACACACACACACACACACACACACACACACACACACACACACACACACACACACACACACAACCCCCCCAAAAGTATTCTTCTCTTCTTCTTTCCTACCGTACCCCCTCGTTCTTTCCTCAGTTTCCCTCAAGTTCCTCACCTCATCTCTTCTCCCTCACTTCCCCCATCTGCTTCTCTCCATCTCTTCCTCCCTCGCTCCTTCTCCTTTAACTGTCTCCTTCCGTCTCTCGCTTTCTGTCTCTCCCACACATTTTAGCACTTTCACCTCCTCTCTCTCTCTCTCTCGCTGTTGTTCTCTGTCCAGCTCTATCCTTCTCTACCTCTCTCGCCCCCCTCTCTCTATCCCTCTGATCATCCCTCTCTTTAGCACTCACTTCTATTCTATTCTTTTCTCGGTTGTCATGGCAATAGGCTGGGGGCGTGCAGGAGAGAGGGAGCGCGAGAGGGAGAGTGTGGGCGTTTCGGAAGTGACATCTCTTGGGCAGTAACCTTGTTTCCTGTATGTGGAGTCGGGGGGCGGGCGCAGAAGATTGCAGCAACAGCGACGCTGTGTGGTCAGTTGGGTTAGGTGGCAGGGTGCAGTAGCACAGATTTTGCTGGCGTGACAAAACACACCCATTCAAACTTCTGACCTGCAGAACATGAGAGTATCTAATGTTTTACTACTGTTTTAATAGCTAAAGATGTTACCATGCTTTTTGTTAAATCACATCCATGATAGAAATTTACACTTACCAGCCACTTTATTAGGTACTAGTAAAAGGTTGGACCCCCTTTTGCCTTCAGAACTGCCTTAATTCTTTGTGTCATACTTTCAACAAGGTGTTGGAAACATTCCTCAGAGATTCTGGTTGGTTATTTGAGTTCCTGTTGCCTTTCTATCATCTTGAACCAGTCTGCCCATTCTCCTCTGACCTCTCACATCAACAAGGCATTTTCGTCCACACAACTGACCGCTCACTGGATATTTCCTCTTTTACGGGCCGCTCTCTGTAAACCCTAGAGATGGTTGTGTGTGAAAATCCCAGCAGATCAGCAGTTTCTGAAATACTCAGACCAGCCCGTCTGGTACCAACAACCACGCCACGTTCAAAGCCACTTAAATCCCCTTTCTTCCCCGTTCTGATGCTCGGTCTGCACTTCAGCAAGTTGTCTTGACCACCTCTACATGCCTAAATGCACTGAGTTGCGGCCGTGTGATTGGCTGATTAGCTATTTGTGTTAACAAGCAATTGAACAATTGAGCAATTAGGTGTGTACCTAATAAAGTGGCCGGTGAGTGTATCTCTTTAGTGTTGTAGTACAGGTTCTCTAGCCTTAGGGTCATGGTGTCTCTTGACCTCACTCTGTGACACATCCTTGACATTTGCAGACCAGAGGTAAGGTCACATCACATCTAGGGCAGAAGCTGCACAGGCTATTGCAGTTCCTTTCTTTTTTTTTTCTTTACATTACCTGCGGCCAGCCAGAAGACGCATTCAGAAGCTCATTCAGAAAAGCTGCTCAGCCTTGTTCCTGTCTCTCTCTCACTCTCTGATGGCTGTATCATAAATAATGTAACAATATCTGTTAATGCAGGAGACAGGCATTGTGTGTGTTATGCCTCGAAAGTGGCCGCCCTCGTGTTTGTGCCTTATTAGCCCGGGGCATCTGGAGCTATTTTGTGTTTATTTTTAGCCTGGGTTTTAGAGCGTAGCAACGTGGATAATCAACCTTACCCCCCAACGGGCTCACTAATGACAACGTTGAGTAAGTCTGACCCGTTTCAGCGTCAGCTTTTTTCTCCCTTCCCGCCCCCACAAACTGCACAATACTACTGAGACAGCAACAGATTCTCCGTACAGTGGCAACGTCCTGCCTGTGGTGTAAAGCTCTCCTTTAGAAAAGAGGCACAGTTTGTCTCAAATTGACCTTTTGTTCTTTATGTAGTAAATGAACTGGGAATTTAGCCAATTTTAGGGGTCCCGGTGTAGAAGCTATCCTAGGGCACTGAAATGTTCGGCCCCTAATGATATCCAAAACTTCAGAATATAGGGGACAAAACTTCGTGGCCTAATGAATCTAATGTATTACACAAGTCGAGCCAGTGGTGTGTCTCTGTTCACGCCTTGGCTCTAGATGTCGTGAATTATGGCCTGTGGAACAAAAGTGGGTGAACTGATTACGTTGGTCCCAAATGGGACTCGATTTACTGAATCACTGGGATACCTGTCACGTTATATTATATATATTATCACGTTATATATTATATTCATTTATTTTCATATATATTACATTTAATGTTTTTTTTTACTTTTATTTCATTGCTTCTCTTCCTATTTACTCATAACCAATTCCAACCTGCGAGCTACATCTCCCCAGAGACAATATAAAGAAGGAGACAGGTCAGTGGTTGAAAACTGAACAGCTAAGTTAGTATAACTCAACGTAGCCAGTCTCGCCCAGATCCAGTCTGCTTCCTGATAAAACCACAATCATAAAAAAGCCATTCAAGCTGTTCATCTTATTTGCGATAGGATTTGGGTCTGGTATGACTGGAAATAACCACCGGGGGGCAGGGGACAGTGCCACTATGGTCTTTGGGTGGACAGACTTTCCTATAATGACTTCTATCGCACAAGGCTACCAAGCTGGGAGGGCGAACAGCTCAACATGGCTTTACAGTGCTAATTCTGAATTGTCAGTTAACAGACGAGTAATGGGAGAGAAGGAGGGCAATCCTACCCACCCAGAGAGACTCTCTTGGACTCCCAGCCAATATTTGGACATATTTTTAAAAGCGCATTCAAAATTCAAATGCGAGCTGCCTTTCGTTAGACGTTAGTTAGCTATCGGCTTAATACTTTGCTATAAAGGAGTCGAGACTCAACGTTTTTATCGTCTTGGACGTGTCCATCTCTCTCGCCCCATTTCTTTTCTAGTCTCGGCCGAGTCCGGCTGCTGTTTCAGAAATTACTGAATTACTTTCCTTTAACTGTCACCCACGTACAGCGACTTTCACTGAAGAAACTCAGAGCCGGAGCTGATATCATAATAATACTGCATCGTAATAATCTTTATTATTACATGTAATAAACCATGGTGAGAAATAACCTCTAAACAGGTACATGTTTTCTCCTCCTGCCCTCAAGTTCATTCGTTTTTTTGCCGCTGCGTATTTAAACTGTCCTCCTCGTGTTGTTCTGCTTTCTATGTTCTAATTTCCCAATCCTGTATGTATCGGTTGATGCCTGCTATTTCATGGCGTTTTGACTATGTAAATAGATTTGTTTACATTTTCTTATACCAACAGGTGGCCTAAATTATTTGCTATTGTTTATTCTGATAAAACTGAAATAGGCTAAATCAAATATTTATCCATACAGTATGTCTGTTCCATGTCAATAAATTTGATAGGTTTGCGTAACCACAGTGTTTAGCCTGCTGTTTTGCTGGCTGACTTTTTGTTGTCACACATTTGCACATAGCTGGTTTACAGTAATTACGGTTTAATATCGCTTCCTCATCAGAGTTAAAACTGACAAGCACTGATTACTTAAAACAGCCGAGAAAATGAATTGACTGTATTAAACCATCAAGACAGAAACAGATTGGCTGTTATTTTCATGTTCATGATATTTCATGGTATGGGCAGTTGGTTGGATTCGTTCAGAGAGGGCGTTTCTTTGGATTCGACTAGTCGTGGTCTGTGGTGATGTTTCGTTCGGGGAATTTCGAGGTGGAGAACTCCCACTCTCTGAGTTCTACCAGGCTCCGGTTTCAGCTAGAGGATGCTCACAAGAGAGTCCAAAATGAAGGGGAGTCAGTCGAGCTTATGAGGATTCCAGTCTTAGCGACTTGGTACCCAAAACCTCATTCCTGTAGAAAAATGTAGATATATTGTAATGTAATATTAAAGCATTTTGTTTTGAGATACAGTACTGTGCAAATCAGACACTTTTAATTTAAAACAGCCAGTATGTTTTATGTTTTAGTGTCAGAAAAAAATTTAAAAATGTGTGTTTGAGAGAAAATACAGCACTGTGTGAAAGTCTTAGGCACCCAAGACATTTTCAAAATCTATTTATTTGTGTAGTTTGTGTTTATTTGCTGAGGAAAGTGTTAATATTTCAATAAACAAAATTTAAAGAATATTAATTAATAATGATTTTATATATATATTTTCTGGATGTTGGTGTGTTTGTTTACCCATTTCCAAGTCTCTCCTCGAGGAAGCCCAGTATTATATGTAGTTAAAAAGCAGCTCCTGGTTTGACCAATCAGTGCTCAGTAAATTGAGCTCATGATGTAATTGATGATATTAACGAGTCTCTGTGGCGGCTGTGAAGGTGTCAAAGGAAAAACATGGACCCAGTTTATTTGAATTATGAATACGACTTTATTCTAATGTATATTGTGATAAACTCACTGCTGAGGTCCATTGTTTAAAAATTTGCTTAGATGCCTAAAACTTTTGCACAGTACTGTATAAACACAAAATATAACATCATTGTTTCAGTGTTGCTTTGGTTTTTTAAAGAAATCTTCAGGAATGTTTTTCCACAAAGTTCAGTCTTAGAAGTTGTTTGCATTTTCTGCTTCTCATGATTCAAGTAATCCCAAACACATTCAGTGATGTTGAGGACTGGACTCTGGGGCGGTCAGTTCATTGTTCTGAGAACACCAGCAGCTTCTTTTTGTATATAGTCTTCTTATGTGCTGTTTATCTGATGGTGATAGTTTTGGTGGTCAGCCAGGTCCTGCACGGTTGTTAGGGGTCCCGTTTTCTCTGTATCTTTTGACCATTTTTTGTGCTTCAGGTTTGGAAACTAACCTAGTTTTACATCTAATCTCCTCAGATATCCTCCTCACAAATCAACAACTTGGAACTAATGAGCACTTAGACTGGAAATTAAATAAACGAAAGCCAGTTTCTGCACTTTTTTCCTATCTTTATGAAATAGAAGCAGGTAACAAAGAAGTGTTGTGACTATTTTAGCCATTTAGCTCATTTTGGTTCCTTTTGTTTTGGGCTCACTGCACAAGCTTAACACCTCTATAATGTAGTAATGTTATGTTTTGTTAAAGGGAGCTCGAAGGCTCTCTGTAGACCTCCTGTAATTTGTTTACCCGGGGTGTCAAATGTTTTCTGGAAGAGTTAAGTGTTCCAGTATAGTTCCTTTTATGATCTGATCAGGTTACCCACGCTCCTTCTGCAGTAATTCACAACCAGTTCATTCATTCAAGATGCGTCCATTGATATAAACTACAGCAAGGCATGATTTCTAGTAAGTATTGAAATACAGGGAGTCCATAAAACCATGCAGGGTTTATCCTGTGCTGGCTTTAATTCATTATACACACGACCAGCTTTTGCTCATAATGACGACAAAAAAGTGAGCACGATCTGAGGACAGAACACAGACCGAGATCTGAAGGGCACTGGGTGTTTCCTCCCGCTGGCTGGGCCGAGCTGAGCTGGACATGACGGGCAATTTCCAGAGCAGCAGAGATTTCGCCTGGCTCGGTGTCAAGTGGACAGCATGGCCCTCTGTAGTGTGTCCTGCTGTATCCTCCTCCTGTGAGGACACTGGTCTCTGAGCGACCACATAAAAACCGGCTGTCATAAACATTGAGCAATCATTTTAAATTAAACTTCATTATTTATTCAAAATAATTAGACACAATGGAAATCTCTGACACTGGAGATATGTGGTCACATTCGATGGGACATTTGCATATAATTGAAATGCACAAGTTTGACTTAATTCCTATTATGAGTCATATTCTAAACCGTCATTAAATACATTATTGTTAGACATTATTGTGCTTTTTTATGAAAAAAAGAAGAAAGGTGTAGTTTCCACAAACTTTGAGCCACTAGGCACCCAGTGGCATAACTGTGGAAAAATGAAGTATATGTTTCCCCCTAATAACTATAGCCTTATCATTTCACGTGAACTGCACTGCACTGTATTACTTGTGCTAATACTCTTCATAAAACAAGAGGTTAATATTTGACATGAAATCATAATATGATAATAATGTGATCTGTTATGAAATAGCCACTGACAGACACCAAGGCGGCTTTAATGTAACATCCCATGAAACTTAAGTTTCTAGTTATATACCTAGTGCAGTGGTCTGGGTGCGGGGGGGGCGTGGGATTGCAACAACCCCTACAGAAGTTAGATTGGCCACAGCGCTGCTCCCCTCCCAGGCTGGTAGTTGAAAGGTTATTACATAATTAATCATGGATAAGGTTGGGTACAGTCCACCTATTAGGTTTAGGAATCAGGAGAAAGTTTCTGTTTAACCAGAAACAAATTAGACTACACACTCATGATTTCACGTTCCAATTCTCAGCCCATGTTGTCCCTCAAGTTGCGCACGGCTTTATCAGTACCAAAAGTACCAAACTGAAAGTGCACGAAGTTTCTGTAGTGCTGTGTTGCGAAAGAAATTTGGTGCATCAGTATTTTATTGCATGCTTCTTCTGGTAAGATGCTCCCAACAAGAGGGTAACGACAGGCGTGATGCTTGACGGTAAAACGGCTACACTTATGACACGCTTTTGGGGTGGTTCATGAAATGAATAGCATAAGCCAAGGGGGCATAAGCTATGGGGTCTTTGGCTCCTTTCACATTCAGTGAATGGAAGAACTGTGCTCACTAAAAAACAAGAGAAGTCAATCTTGTTTTTTTAAGAAATTCCAAAATTAGTTTGTGAGGAACCTCTAAAAATGAATTAGTAAGCTCTAAAAGTGAGTGAATAATTAAAGAAGATGTACTGTTTTCACTCTTAGAAGTCTCTTGGGAACAGGAGGTTTTAAGTGACCCTCATTAGTCCCACAATGGGGAAATTTCACCTCCGCATTTAACCCATCCGTGCAGTGAAACACCACATACACAGTAGGGGGCAGCGAGCACACTTGCCCAGAGCAGTGGGCAGCCCTGTCCACGGTGCCCGGGGAGCAGTTGGGGGTTAGGTGTCTTGCTCAAGGACACCTCAGACATGTGTTGTCGGCTCTGGGGATTGAACCGGCAACCTTTCGGTCACGAGGCTGGTTCCCTAACCTCAACTAAGGTTCCCTAATCAAACGTCAACTTCTTATCAAAATAGGCAGTTCTTGGCCACGCGGAGCAACAAAGCTCATTATCTGACGATAATCAGAAGTTGGGACTAAGACTCAGCTAGCGAATCATAGCAACTTTGACAGGAAATATAAAGTGATCTTCCTCAGTTGTGATTTTTCCCCCCTGCTGTTAGCTGGCCAGCTTCTTATTATTCGTATTATGATAATAAGATGATAAAACATACCATTTTCAAAATTTCAGACAAAGTACAGCAAAATTTTAAGACCCTGGATGAGGGCAGTGACACTCAAGACTCTTGAGAGAACCAAGAGGGCTGGTGATTGTGCAGAAAAGGCTAGCATTGGTGGAAGGGATGTTCGATAGTGGGCATTCAGAGGATGGGTACTGTAGACAGGAGCTGTGTCAGAGCTGTGTGGCTTCACGAGCTGGAGTAAAAGTGCAGAACACATTCCTGTAGGCTGTAAAAGCTCGGAGAAGGTGTAAAAGTGTCAGAGGCTGCAGTAATCTCTTTATGAGTCTGTCTCCTTGGCCAGAGAACGACACGAACCAGAGACATGGCAGATTTAGAGGCACGTTTAAGGCCATATGAAACTCCAGGGCTAGTATAATGTCGTCAGATTTCAAATGAATGGTATGATTATAAGCTGGGAAGGAAACTGTTCCGTGTCCCTGAGATGCCACAGTTTGTGAGCGCTTCATGTACAGGAGTAATTAGTAATACCCAAAACTATATTACACTAGAATTTACTTTATTAGGAAAATGAACTTATTCCAATTGAAGCTAGGCCTAATACTTGAATTACAGCACTGTGCAAAAGCCAAAGACCACCCTTTTTCATTCTGTTTCAAGACAAAACAACCATTAAGTGCAAGCTATTAATTTTCCGGGTCATATGAGTTGTTGAAGCTTCTATATAATTTTCTGCTCTGTATATGCTTTTGATTTTTTTTCCTGACTCTGTACTTTAATGACTGTTTTTACTGGTCTCAGACTTTTGCCTAGTGCTGTATTTGGTCCATAATATCACATTTTCACTGGTGAAGATTTGCTGTGTTTCCTGAGCTGTGAAAATATTTGGTTTTCCTGCCTTTAACACCTGTGGTGACTTGATCATGCTGAGCGAGTGTAGCTATTTGGCTAGCAACAAGACAGCAATGCAGGATGTGCCAGCGAAATGTGAAACTTTCGCACACATGACGTATCTCACAAGAGCCTTTCTTCTTTTCTTTCAAGAAATCTCACAATGCTGCCTGTTTGTTTCTTTCAGTCCTTTGTTTTTGTCATGTTTGTTATCTCTTTTACATTTTTGGAGGCACTTTATGCTTAGTCGTTTAGGCCTGCAGCTCGTTTTAACCTATCTACGGTTCAGAATGTTTTTGTTGCCATGATTTGATGCTAAATATTTGGTAGTATGAATGCAAATCCTTAACCTTACCAATTTTTTTTTTTGTAAAAACTTCTGTGCATTATGAAACTTGAAATCTCAAATTTCACTGTTTGTTGGGTTGTTAAAATTGGTATGATACAGAATTATAAAAAAGAAAAAAAAATTACTAATAATCAGTAAATAACCTCCCCCCCATTGGGATATTAGCACCTGCGAGATGTGCAATGGGATTCATAGATTGAGAAAAGGTGGTACAGTGCAGTGAATGTCTCGTTAAACGGAGTTATTGCATTTGGGCCTGTCAAAGACCGCAGTGTGAAAGAAGTAGCTGAATTTGCAGGTGTATCGAAGCGTACGGTCATACGGGTCTACCAGCAGCGGTAAAAATACCAAAAGTCGCAAGCAAATTCTCATCAGAATTGTGGCTGAAAGATGAAACTGACAGACAGGGACCACCAGCGTGTTTCACGGCTTGTGAATAGAAATCTCTTCCCTGCGAAGGGGTCTTTCAGAAATTGGTTGTGAAGGACCTGCATTGACTTCTAGAAGCGATTCTTACCGGGAAGCGAAGCGATCTTTAGTCTCCTAAAAAAAAAAAAGTCACCACCTTAAACATGCAAGGTGAACTAATTGCACTTTTAAAACAATACACCATGGAGTTTGTATGAAATTAGAATTGTGTTTTGGTCAAAAAATGAATGCTAATGCTAATTTTAGTGAATATCATTAATATATATTTGCTTTCAGCACCTCTGAGATCCATTTTTACAGCCCTGTTGTTTATATACTGCAATTTAAGTCACATATCCAAAGGTTTGTAGAAACCTGCTCATCCAGTGAAATTAGTGCCATTTGTCCTCCCTTTGCTGAAGTAACAGCTTCTGCTCTTTTCAGATAGCTTTACATTATGTTAGAACATTGCTGTGAGGTTTTGATTGCTTTCAGTCACGAGAGCATTAATGACGTCGGATACTGATGTTGGATCTCAAGCTCCACTTCAGCTCATCCCAAAGCTGGTTCTCTCCAGAGAACGCAGTTACATTGCTCCACAGCCTAATGCTGGGGGGATTTAGACCCCTCTAGCCGACGCTTTGCATCGGGCATGGTGACCTTAGGCTAATGTGCGGCTGTGTCCTATTCTATTGGAAATGCTTTTTTATGGAGATTGCACCAGCTGTCTGTGCAATCAAATTAAAGTAGCTGAAGTAGTTCACTAAAGTAGTGGTTAGATGTCTGAATATGATTAGATGTCAGCTGTTTTTTAGTTTTAGTGTGGTCTGGATAGTTTCTCACTCTCATAATCTCTCTCTGTCTCTCTCTCTCTCTCTCGCTCTCTCGCTCTCTCTCCCGCCTCAGATGCGAGGTATGCTGTTCCCCCCTCCTATCGCCCCCAGGCCTCATACGCTGCTCCATCCTACGAGCATCCTGGCTGGAATCCACGCATGATCTCTGGAAATCAGCTCTACATGTTGGACCAGGAGGAGGTACCGCAGTGCTCTGTTCTCTGTACTGCATTAAATTAGTTTTTTTTTTATTTATTAGATTTTATATTATATTATAATTCTGGTCATATATAGTAATTATATTCTGACCATGCCCCAGGTGAGTTTCTTATGTGTTTTAGTGAATTAAGGCATTCATGTGATCCACCAAACAAAAAATTTGGTCAAAATAATACAGACCAATCTTGAGTCATGAGAGTGTCACCCATGTGTTTTAATATATTTAATATAGTCTATCAAAATTGGAATTTGTAGCAGTATAATTGTAGTTGTGTAATTCTGTACACACTGAGCATCTCCAGTGAGTATTAACTGTAATCTCTATTGTGTGGTGGTTTGGGAATAGTTAGTCAGGGTAACTTTTTCAACCTTTTCTCTTTGAAAGTATCGCAATATTTAACAAAAAAAAGACCCTGAAATATCACAACCTCTACAATTACATGCACACAATATCTTTAAGATCTTACTCTAGGAAATTGGAACGAACCAGAGAAAGATTTACAAAGGCTGTATAAAATAACTGGTTGGTTTCTAGTTTTGTTTACATGCCGGCCAGCATAGTCTGACTTTTTTTACAAAGTGTAAATGCAAAAGCTCCGTCTGAAGCAGTGGGATGGTCTTAACATTAATGTCCAAGCCTTTGCGTAAATGAAATGTCAACAGTGATTGTACGTGTACTGTCCGCCTCTCTCGCTACCCACCACTGATGGCTGTTTCTATGTCAGTATAGAAACGGACTCTATTAAACCTAAAATGGGGACCAAAGAACACGGGGGTCTGAGAACTCTGGCGTAATTCTTTTTCATTACAAATGATGTTGTCTGCATGACAGTTTGAGTAAAAAGTAGAATGTTTCGACGATGTTTTCTGAATTCCTCAGCATTTGGTACAGTATTGGATTGAATGACATTGTGCACTCAGGCTGGCATGGACTCCAGACGTTTGCGCAAAACCTTCTGATCAGTAGAGCCACCTGAGCATCATCTGAACATGTGTGTCAGTGGAAGGAATGAGAAAAATCTGACCTGTTGATAACAAAGACCAGGCTACGCTTACCTGATTGGCTAAATGCAACACGCTGGCTGCACTCTTTTGCATAAAGTTGCAAGTGGACACATGGGAACAAATCCGACTCAAATGTGATGTTTTCAGGCCTGTGTGATCAAATCTGATCTTTTCAAATTCAGCCTGAGTCACTTTCATATGTGGTGCTAGATCGGATACGTATCCGATTCGTGGCCATGTGACCTTAATGTGACGCTCGGATCGGAATTCATGTGCTTTTTTTCCTCTGTGCCATCATTCAGCGTTACCATGGCAGCAGCGCCGAACAGGAGTTAAAGCCTGTAAACGGTGGAAAAGCAGCTCATCTCACCTTTTTCTCCTTCGTCTGGCTCTAATAATGAAGCTGAGAGCTGATCAGAGTTAATGATCTTCTCAGAGAAGCTCGTTCTGCTCGTTAGTTTGTGCTGATGATGCAGTGATTCAGTCACGTGACGTTACTGAGTAGGAGGAGCTCATGAGGGTCATTTCAGGAGCCGGTTCATCACATTATTGACAGATTTGAATCTCTTACCTAAACTAGTGTGAACCATCGAGTCAGAGAGGTCGGATTTGAGCAGTGAGGTTTGTAGTGTGAGTGTATCTATAATGACGGATTGTGCTGTTTAATGATCCTGGCTTAAATATGGCGCTTTTCCACTACATAGTAACTGCCTATTTTGACTCTACTCGCCTTTTTTGGTACATGGTCCTTTTTTCGTACCATCTCTGTCGATGTTCAAGGAGATCCGATATGGAAAAGTGATGTAAAAACGCTCCAGACTATTGATTGATGGCAAAGAAGTATGCTAACATTAGCTGCCAGGTTAGCGTTCCCTCTTGCGTTGCCTTTTTTGAACCAGAAACATCTCATCGTCTGAACTCTGATGTAGTTTTTCCCAAACTGTCCTGTATTTTTTCAGCAGTCTTTTGTCTTGCTGCCATCAGCCTCTTCTGTCCCTTTAACGTCACAGCAGTTTCCTTTGCCGTTGCTATGTCCAGGTGCTGTACCTGCAGTGGAAAATTAAGCAGCTGGTGCTGAAAGAATCTAGTCGAGTCGAGCTGGTCCCATGCAGTGGAAAAGCGGCTTTAGACTAGCGATGCTAGACTAATATCAAACCATAGGTGGTGCACATGAGTATATTTAGTATGACTGTCCTAATATCGTTCAGCCCTGGTGTAGTGAAGGTGTATGCCACTGCAAATCTCCACGGTTTTCAATTATGTGTGTCGTTGTTGTAGCTTCAGTGCCGGTATATTCAGATTTTTTGAATCCCTGCTTTCCATTTTTACATATTAAAAAGTAATGCTGTTATACAATGCTGCCTAGTTATTTATTAATGCAGTGTAAATGGTTTCTAATGTGAATTTTAATACACATTAAAGATGTGTCTGGAGGGAGATGCTTCCATCTCCTTCCTCTGACTTGCTGCTGATAGATAATTACATGACCTGTAATGCAGATAAGAACTATTGACACACGGAGCACCGAGAGTTCCATCAATCAGAGGCCTTTTTGTGTCTAATTGTGTCCATTTTGCTGCGTTTTCAGATAAGGCCACACTTTGAATAGATTTGAATCAGTCATGACAGGCTAATGACTGTCACCCCTGTAAAGATGGGCATGATGAAATATTCATGGTTGCCACTCATCTCCTAGAGGGGACAGTCAGTCCCGTGTGTGTGTGAGAGAGAGAGAGAGAGAGAGAGAGAGAGAGAGAGAGACAGAGAGAGAGGATGCTAGCACAGATTTTTGTTGTGAATGACAGCTATCTCCCCTGCATTGAGAGACTGCAGGAGAGCAGTTTTTCATGGACTGTTTTCTTAGTGCTGTACATCCCCAGGACCGAATAGAACTGCATAGGAACCAATTAGTTACTTTTTATAATATTGTTCACCCATTAGGTTTTTAAATTTCATGCATTCAATACATTTCATGTATTTTTTATTTTATTATCGACTTTTATCTCTGGGGTCATCTCAAACAAACTGTGTATGCTGAGAAAATCCACAACAAACACCACCTTCAGCACTGCATCGTGAGGCTTGTGACAGCATAAACAATCAAATAAAACGGTGTCCTGTGACTTTAGACTCACCCTGTATATGAAGATTTTCAAGTGACAAATTAAAATTTGCCCAATTTCCCCCTCACCCCTCACATAAAAACTATAAAAAAGTAACAAGAATTTCTCAGGTCCATGTTTTTCCTTGACACCTTCACAGCCGCCACAGAGACTCGTTAATATCATCAATGACATCATGAGCTCAATTTACTGAGCACTGATTGGTCAAACCAGGAGCTGCTTTTTAACTACATATAATACTGGACTTCCTCGAGGAGAGGCTTGGAAATGGGTAAACAAACACACTAAACATCCAGAACATCACTGTTTATTATATATATGTAAAATCATTATTAATAAATATTCTCTAAATTTTGTTTATTCAAATATTAACACTTTTTCTCAGCAAATAAACACAAACTACACAAATAGATTTTGAAAAAGAGTGTTGGGTGCCTAAGACTTCACTTCAGTCATGGACCGTCAGCCAAGGGGATCGAACCAGCAACCTTCTGGTCACAGGGCTGGTTCCCTAACCTCCAGCCCACGACAGTGCCAGAGCAGTGTAGTCATATTGGCTGAATGAGCCCTGCTCTCCCACATGAGGAACAAGTAACTTACCTATTCAGCTAAACCGTAAATTACGAAACACACACATTCACAACTCCTGCGATGTTTTGTTAACCCTCTTTTATCTGGTTGTCCATGGTCAGGACCCCCACAAGGCCACCACAGAGCACTGTTGTGTCTGATCCATTCATACCAGCACACCACCACCACGACAGTGTCACTGCAGTGTTGAGAATGATCCACCACCAAAATAATACCTGCTCGTAGTGGTCCTGTGGGTCCTGACCAGTAAAGAACAGGGTGAAGGGGTCTAACTAAGTACGCAGAGAAACAGATCAACTACAGTCTATGTTTGTAGAACTACAGAGTGCACCTAAAACGGACAAAGAGTGTAAAAGCAAAGTATAATGAAATGTATATGTATGTACATTTGTTTCTGTAGCCTTTATAGAAAAAGCTGCTCAGTTAAAGCTACTATTTCTTAGCCTTTTGGTGTGCGACTCAGTACTTGTGACATTTCTAGTCAGTGGCACATAAATAAATGGTCGTTTTTTCATATTGTCATCCAACAGCTTTATTGAACCTTGCATTTTCTGTCCTAACGTGGAGTTTGGTCCAGGTCATGGCACACATGGCAGTATGGCGTGGGGATTGAAACTGCTCTGAAATATATATAATTCTATAGTGTTTTCTATATTCTATAGAGTTAGTGGTTTTACTGATGGTGTATTTTGTAAAACTACTCTGGGTTGGTCCTGCATAATAAGTCATACACTAAGAGAAAGAAAGTTAGTTAACTTTCCATCATACTTTGGTAGTTTTGCCTAAACTGTGGCTACGCTTAGCTAGTGAACTTCTCAGGAAATCACCAAACTGGACTGGACTAAGGCCCTCCAGGAGCTGTGCTGGACACCCTGCAGGTACAGCATTCAAAGCCAAGTGTAGAAAACAAGATACAGCAGGTTGTGCTGTCATGTCCCTTTGATGCCATAAGAGGGAGCGAGAGTGCCATAGGTGTCGTCCTGCCACTCTGCTTGACTTTAATTGATGCGCAGTGACAGCGGCCTGCAATCTGACTGCACACGCTGCACGCACCAGCGCATCCGCTGCACAGTCCTCGTGCATTTCCGTGCTGCTGTGACACCCTGTTACACAAGCAGCGAGCGAGCCAGGCTCAGAGAACAGTTCCTCTGGCTGTGTGTGAGTGGGAGGCAGCCATTCTTGTAAGCTGGCCCTGTGCTATTCTATTGAATTAGGAAGAATAACTAGTAAACAGAATTGGTCTCTGTGGCCGCTCTCATCGCTTTTCTGCACTCTCACCCATATGCTGCTGCTGGCCGTCACGGCAAATTGAATCATTAGTGCGGACACAGGCGACGGGAGGGCCGTGGTGGGCTTTTGCCCGTAGCTGCTGTTGTCACAGCGCATAAAAGCACGGCTCATAAGAATTGCCAGTGTTTGCTTACACATTCATGACCCATTGGGAGCCCATTCGAGAGGGTGGGGAGAGGAGATTATGCAATGGCCTTCTTGGATGAATCACCTCACAATATCAAACTGTTAGATTGAAGTGTTATTTGATGGGCTGAAAAGACTTTGTCATTCAACCGGGATTCAACGGCCGTTTTGTTGGTTGAATCACTGTTCTGGGAAGAAAGTAATACTGCAATTTGTTATCGCAGGCTGTAAGTCACAGGATGTGATAGAGGGAACAGGTTTAGTATTAAGAGGAGTGAGTTTGTCGTTTGTCTTTGACCAATCTTAATCGCGGTCTGTCTGATAGTAGTGGTTCATGATTGGAATTGGTTGGTTTCGGAATCAGGCTGATTTAGAATCAGTTTTATATTTAAACAAATCTTCCTCCAGTTTGTCCAATTATGTCCAGCTCCCACCCGCCCGCTAGGTTCCCTTCTATGAAGCTAGCATGTGCTTTCTTCGAGGCACATGAAACCAGCCTCTGCATCTTTTCTTGAACTACAACTGACACAGCATAGTTGGACAGTTCAACACGCTTGGAGGAGAACGTTGATCGCCAGTTCTCTTACATGCTGAGTGATTTTGGAGGGGGGGTCTCTTGCTTGGCCAGTTGTGATTTCATAATGAGAATTACTCCACACATGTGGAAACAGCTCAACTTTCGCTGCTGCATTGCACCAAAAACCAGGCTGTAGCTCCTGCTCTTGTTAACAATTGCAGTAAGCAATAACACAAGCAAAACAAGCTCGCTAGCTAATGCTATTCTTAACCAAAGGCAGTGATGGTGGTGGTCCTGTTGGAGTCCTGACCGTTAAAGAACAGAGTGAAAGAGGATAACAAGCTATGCAGAGAAACAGGTGGACTACAGTCTGTACTTGCACAGTAAGTCGACCAGTAAGTAGCAGGTCGGTGTGTGTTGACTTGAGGTTTTTTGAGGGGCTTTTCAGCCATAATTCACGGTACATACGTGGGCTAACGACAGGCTTGTTGCCTATCAGCAAATATTGATGTGTGCACCATCACACTGTACTTTGAGCCATGCATGTAAGAAGCGCTGGATTACACACTCAGTTTGTTTGCACCTCTACATTCACGAACACATTTAGCACAAAATTTCTCGTGCTTGTCTCGTTACGAGATCACATCTGGCACCACATGAGAATATTCAAAAAAAGATTTACTTTTGGCTCTTCCTTTAAACGTAGCACTGTATTTAGATTTCATGCTATTTAAAAATAAGTGTTTAAAAGAACAGTTTGGTCTGTTAAAGAGTAAGTACTATTTTGTTAATAACAACAAAAAGAAGAAGAAGAAGTAGAGTAAGTAATATTTTAGTCCATTTTTATTCATTACTGCTTTTCCTAATAAAACTAACTTGGAAATGTGCTAGGATCCATTTGATATGTTCTTATAGACCATAAGAACCATGTTAGTAGGCCATTCTTGGTCTTCTGTGAAGCTTTATGGTTCCTCTTCAGAACGCTTTGTCTGTGAGAGCACATCTATGCATGCGTTAGGGCAACCCACCAGCCTACGACTTTTATATCCCGCGTTTATTGGGCTTGGCTTGGTCCATGTTGCTTTAAACAAAAAACAAGAACTAATGAGCCACCAAAAAATCAGCCATAGGCCGATTTGGCTGTGAAGAAATTGGAATTCTTTTTGTGAATCAACCATAAAAATTTATGCTTGCCACTCCCATCAGATACATTTGAAAACTGGTTTATGAACATCTGTTAGGGCTCATCAAAGGAAGCCTAAATGTGAAAAACGTGCATGCCTCCTCTTTTAATGCTCAATTAACAGCCCCTTCCCAGCTGATGCACTATCCTCTGGAGTGTATTAAAACAGCAGCCTTAACCTGTCAGCAAATGTGATGCTGATTTAAGCAGACAAGTCCTGACACTTTTCGTTAGCTCCCGGGAACTGGCCCTTGAGTAGCGGGTCCAGGGCAAGTCACAAGGCCCAGGCTTCCCAGCACAGCGCCGGTCAGACAGGCCGGGCAGTGATCGATTAGCGCCCCGGACGGATTATACACCTGCCGATTCGTCGCCCTCCCAACACACGCCCTTGCACAGCTGGGCCTGCTTAGACAGCGCTGACATATGGCGGTGCCCCCTGATGTGTTGCTGCTGCTGCTGTGCCAAGTCACATTTACAGAGTGTTATTTTCCCCCCACTTCACCACCACACGGCTGCTTTTTGTGTGGAAACACTGTAGCGACGGCACGCTAGCAACACAGTGCTGCTTGTACAGCCGGTAACAGCTCCACTGAGAACGATTGGAATGAGCTCTTTCTTAGGTGAGCTAGAGATCAGAGAGTGGAGATAGGACAAACATGTCCTGTTCTCAAGCTCTATCTCTCTCGTCCACTGTCTCGTTCCGTCCACTGTCCCGCGACATGGTTTCTGGCAGATAACATTGAGCTATGTAATTGCTATCAGGGCAACGCAGGTGAACAGCTGTACCCTGTGCCTGTTTCGCTTTGGCCTCTAGTGGATCACAGGGTGCCATTCGTCAGAATGGAGCGCAGGTGTCCCTGCCAACATCACTCAGCCATATGCATTCACATATAACAAAATGTCCGGTGCGGTGGGGTGCCTACATAGGAATAGGTCCCGATTTCTTGTATTTGCTTTCTTCTTTACAAATGGCATCAGAACAGATGAATATCACCTTTGTCAGACCTTGACAGAAGAACATTCTTATGCAGATTAATTCTCAGGTGCACATCTTCAAAACTTAGAGGCTTTGTCTTCTCAACTGTAGTCAGTCCCTAACTCATAAACTCTTAACCCATTGTGTCTTTCCAGGATTTTTTCCAATCTAAAGCGCAAAACTGAGCTGCATGTGTTCGCATATACCAAAATGTCACGGGTGGTGGGGTGCCGTCCTAGGGATAGGTCCTAATGTCTTATATTTACTTCGTTCATTACAGATGGCATTGAACAGATGATGCAAGAACATTCTTATGCAAATTAATGCTCAGGTGCCTGTTCTTCAAAAGTTAGCCTTTGTCTTTTCAACTGTATTAAATCTTTAAATTCTGCCATTTCATTGTGTCTTCTCAATCTCATATGCTCACGTATAACAAAATGTCCTGGATCGTTGGATGCCTACATAGGGATAGGTCCCACTCTCTCATGCCAACTTCATACCATCAGAACAGATGTCAGACCTAATTAAAAGAGCACTGTTACACAAATGAGTTTTGAAGTGACAGTTTGTATTTGATTTTGGCTTCTAAACTGTATTTAGTCCTTAAATCTTGCAATTTCATTGTGTTTTTGCAGGATTTGTTCCAGTCTAGAAGCCATAACTGAGCTACATGTGTTCACATAAACCTAAATGTCCTGGGTGGTGGGGAATCTACACAGTGATAGGTCCAAATCTCTCGTTTACTTTGTTCGTTATATATCCCATCAGAACAGATGAAGAGCACCTTTGTCAGACACATGAAATTGGAACATTTCCTCTTTTTTTTTTTTTTTTTTACCCAGTTTTCTCCCCCAATTTAATTTTCCTTTTCCATCCACTAGTTAGGACTCCCCCAATCACACGATGTGAGACCTGCGAAACCAGCCACTGCTTCTTTTTGAACCGCTGCTCAGGCAATGTCACAGGACAGCCGAATGCGCTCGGAGGAAAGCGCCGACCGCCGGATTTGTTACGTCAGCTATAACTCGAATATTTAGGCTGTTTGAAAAACAAGTCATGCAAAAATTGCCCCAACACAGACGCCTGCACTGAAGATCATCGCATTGAGTGATGGGGAAAAGGGGGGGGCCATCCTACCCACCCAGAGAGAGCGAGGCCAATTGTGTCCTCTTGGACTCCTGGCTACGGATGGCTGCAGCATCACCAGGGATCAAACTTGCAATCTCCTGATGACACGGCCAACGCTTAGGTGGTCGCGCCGCTTGGGAACCTCTCAAATCGGAACATTTTTGCACAAGCACATATTTAGTGTCAGTTGCACAAAATTCTCAGGGAGCCAGTTTTTCAAATGTTGGAAAAGCGACTGCTCGATTGTACTGAAGCTTGAAATCTTCCCTCTTCATTTTCTCTTTCTGTAATTCCGATCCAGAAGCCATAATTTAGCTATTTTTGGTTAGATCAGAACAGTGGATTACCATCTTAAGGATCGCTCCCAGTCTCACATATTTACTTTGTTCTAGAGAGTATATAAGAACAGTTGAATATCACCTTCCTTAGGCAAGAGAAGTCAAGGTATGTACCTTGATACAAAAAACTCTTATGCAAATGAATTCTCAGGTGCCCGTTCTTCAAACGTTGAAGCCTTTTTCTTCTCAACAGTGTTTAATCTTTAGCTCTTGTCATTTCATTGTGTCCTAGCATTTTTTCTCAAAGGCATACGGCTACATGTGTTCATATATACGTGAATGTCCTTGGTGATCTACCATGGGATGGTTTCCAGTCTCGCAAGATTACTTTGTTCATTATAGCTGAACAAGTGAATAGCATCTTTTTTGACACATAAAATCAAGTTCTTAGATGCACCTCCTGCACCTAGCTTGTAATTCTCTCACACACTTATGTTTCAGTAGGCTGAAAATACTCTCGGGGTGGGGGGCATTAATTGGTCTTTTACATCAGTGACACTGTCCTTGTTTTAAAAAATGGCTTATTTAGCATCATTTGCAATACTAATTCTAAGTTGGCAGATTTCTGTCTTTTTGGTCATATCAAATCTCAAAACTTTGAAATATTGTTTCTTTTTGTGGGTTTTTTTCAGTCTAGAAGCCAAAATTTGATTGCATACCTTTTAAAAAAACTGTCTCCAAGCCTGTCCCCAAAGAATCACATTTGTTAACCTCTTAAAAACCAGCTGGTCCAAAGCTTTATTACATACGTGTTAAACCAGGGAATAACAGCCAGTTTGCACTCCTTTCCATAACGTTCCTGAGAAATATACCTTAGAATGCAACAAGCCCTAAACTGCTTTGTAGTTTGTCAAGTCTATTATTCATTAACAACAATATTATTTTACAGGGGTGTGGAAAGGAAGTCTGGGGCCGTCAGAAGGTCCATCATTTTTAAGAACTTAAAAAACGTATTATTGACGAGTATAATTATAGGTAACATTCTGCCTTTAAACGCCTTAAAGTGGATTTTTTCCACTTCAGTGTGTGGAGGGTCAGTGTGGGTGTGGGGCCTGAGGACACTGGACATCTGGGTCACAACATCTGCCTCCAGACCAGCACAGATGGCTTCTTCTGAATAGAGGACTTGCAAACTTACATCAAACATTTCTGATGCTTACTGGAGATTTTTTGGCTCTGTCATAATGTGGCCAAGTGGCTCAGCTGTGCAATTTTATATTGGTTTTGACAAAGCCAGCATGTAATATTCGTTTTCAGGATCTTCTTCTTCATCTGCTGCTTCTTCTTCATCATAATGTTGGACAGCTAGAATGATTTTACTTGTGGGAAATAGTTCGAGTTTTCATTCTGCACCGATGTCTATTTATTTCTGTCCTTTTCTTGTGAGTTTCATGGAAAAAGCTTCAAGAGGCACCAAGTAGGATTGAATCTGACAAAGTACACAATGGCTGTCCTTCAGAAAATTATGTTAAATGCAGTACCAGAGCATCAGCAAAGGATTCATGGTGTATAAAAATATGGTTCAGGCTGAATCTCTGAAGGAGAAACATTTTTTTTTCCAGCTGTTAGAAACCATCCAACACATATCTAGTCATGGCATTTCTCCTTTTCAGTAACGCATCTGTACTCAATACTGTAATACATCAACCAGCATATAGCACCAAAAGCTTGTGTGCATCTTCTCAAAACCAGGTTTTTCATGTTTACCTATACTTAGTGGTCCATTACATAATGTTTATGTAACCATATAATCACAGTTTGTAACAGCCGTTGTTGGATGACGGATATAAATATAGGTAGTATAGAAGCAGGCATGTCATTCATTATTGTTAAGGTGAATAAAATGTTAGAAAATTTGCTCAGATAAGCAAAGAAAAGACAAGACAGTCTATAATTCCTTCACGAAATGCAGGTCAAGCATTCAGCCAAACTAGGAACTATATATTCTTCACAAGTGTTGGCCAGAACATCAAGAAACTAGAATTTCTTAGAATTGGGAATGTGGTGCTTCAAGAACAACTTTTTGTGTCAGTAAGCTGAAAAACTGCAGGTATTTCTACAGCAGTTTACAGGAGAGCCAGCTGGCCTAAATAGAAGAATCACTGAAGAAGACATTACACTTTTGACCTTACAGAGAGAGAAAAATGAGTAATACTCTTCTTATTAAGTAGCATAATCTCTGCCGTCATTGCACCTGTTTGTAAAAAAAAAAGTGATGAAAGCTGAAAATTCAGACTTCTCAAACGGGCTCCGGTCACTACTAATTGTGACTATTTTTTTACCCAATTTTCTCCCCAATTTAGCTGTGTCTAATCCCACCCGCTAGTTAGGTCACCACATGCTAACTGCTAACTGCCAATTCGGGGCACTAACTGCCACTTCTGTTACGTCAGCCAGCAGATAAACACATTGGCTAAAATTATGTTGAGTAATGGGAGGAGAAGGAGGGCCATCCTACTCATGCTACCCATTTTATCCATCCTGCAGTGGCACCACTCGAATGGCAACACTTTCATTGTAGGATTTGAAGTGTGGTCTGCATGTGCACTGACCCTTGTTTAGACACTGCCCCACTGCATTTTACAACAACGTGTCACAACTGTTCAGGTCTGTGGCTTTACAAGTTACAAGTTGGTCTTTCCAGGTTCCCTCGTCACCATCTAAGCATTGGCCCTTGGTGATATCTTTGGTGGTGCCACTCCCATCCGTGGCCAGGAATCAATAAAGACATGACTCTTGAGATGGCCATTTATTTCACTAGTGTGATACTAGACAACACAGGCATCTCTGAAATGATATTGGAGTTCAATTGGCAGTTAGTGTTCTCCTCCAAGCGTGTAGAGCTGCAATGATGTCACATTAGCGGCAGTTTGAAAAGACGCTTCATGTGACTCGGAGGAAGCATGTGCTAGCCTCCATCTTCCCAGGTTGGTAACATTGTGTGATAGCGGAGAGCTAGCTAACGGCTGGGAATTGGGGGAAACTCTCTTACAATGTAGATGTAGGTGTCTACACCCCTGTGGAACCTGCCTGAAGAGACCGCCTAGAGTTGCTCAATGGTTTGATGCTTCTCATTTGCTGCAGTGTAATATGTAGTCCAGTGTATTAAATGACAGTATGAGGTCTTTAAATACGTGATGCAGAATTCTCCCACATGCATGATGTCGGACTGCTTTGTGTCCCTCATTTCCACCATTGCCAAGTCCAATATCTACATTAAAGTAAGACAGTAAATGAGCTTTTTCCTGTTCCTTTAGAAGCTGTGTCTTATCTTGGCCAACAACATTTGTGTGTCAGGATTATAGTTACTTGGAATCACTGCGGTGTTGCTTGTATTCATTTTGCCCAAACCAAGATTATAAGATAATTAAATCTCACACTATGCAAACTGACACCTTGTAAACAGACATCTCAGAGCATAACATTAAAAATATATTGTCTCTGAGTGAGGCCTCTTGGTGGATAATTGGCGATATAAAAGGGCAGTTGAGCAGATAAGGGAACATAGGTTCTTCGTGCCCACAACTCATGAAGTTTTTATTGTGTGTAATGCATTTTTTATTGAGAGACCCATTTCGCAATTTCATTGCAAACGGCAATATATATATTCTCAGCCTGCTGAGTATCAGAGCATCAAACTGCAGCGCTTTGCCTTAAGTGAATAAAACCATCCTAATTACATTTTAGTGGATGTGACCAGGGTTCACTTTTAAAAGAGTAGGAATAACAGACTGTGTCGTGAGCTACAACTTATAGAATTTGCTTCGTCATTCTTCCAGCTATGAAATGAACAAAGTTTGTAGCTTTTCGTATAAATAATTCTTTTTGGTCAGTTACTCATGTCTAATAGGCCAATTTAAGTTTCTTCCTAGAACTCATTTAGAAAATCAGTTCTTGGAAAAACTAATCACTGAAAGATTGTTGAGGGAATCAAAAGTGGGAATCTTTTGGTACCTATATTTTCAAGAATGTGGAGTGGACAATAAAAATAAACAGTACGCTGTAGATCCACCAGATTATTTCCAGCCATACAGGACCAGGCTCCCATCTCTTTAATCATTTTGGTTAGACCAAAATACTCAAAACTAAAGGTCAAATTACTGTTTAAAAACACATTTGAAACCAGCGGTAAATCTGATGTGGTTTGTAGTGTTTGGCTCAATGGCGCACAAAAAACCTGTATTTTTGGGGGTTGTACTGGCTACTCTGCTCGCACACATCTCCACAACGAGGGGGAGCCTTTCCCAGCTAATGCCACAATATCGTCGACCTTTCTCTGCTTGCAATGTAAGCAGCAAGCTGATTTTTTATCGAAGGGCAGGACTTTCTATGCGTACAGACGCTATCTCGAACGCTGTGAGTGTTCCCATTTATATTTTAACCAGTGACTGTTCTCCTCATTTATAAAGTCTCTGGATGCACTTTCTGAAAAATAGAGGCTACATAAGCAAGACATTAAATATCACAGTTTTTCTGACCACACTGAAAACGATGACCAGGTAGTTTGGCTGAGTTTGCAAGCACTCAAATCTAGCAAGGTTGCTAACAACAGATTTGCTGTCACTAATCTATCACATCTCATTTAAATGTAGTTATGGTATAACTGAAGTGAAGGGAGGAGTGTGGCTGAAACCCCTTCTTTCAATCCAAAGTCCTATAAATTCACTGCCATGACGAAGTGTTCGCAATCCCCACCACCACCCGGTTCCTCAGTCCTGCATCGGTCCTACTACAGCTATGAGAGGGGATCTGGCCTTCTAGCTTCAGGTAGAAGCTTCCCAGAACTCCAGCCCAAGTTCTCAGTGTTCTGCCCCCTCCCTCAATCAATTCTCCCTTATACTACCACCAC
Source organism: Pygocentrus nattereri (assembly GCF_015220715.1). Taxonomy (NCBI): domain Eukaryota; kingdom Metazoa; phylum Chordata; class Actinopteri; order Characiformes; family Serrasalmidae; genus Pygocentrus; species Pygocentrus nattereri. The sequence continues at coordinate 4,536,431 of NC_051234.1, read as the reverse complement.
TTGTTGAAGGCATGGTCTGAACTCACAGACTAGCATTAAATATACGCTCACCGGCCCCTTTATTAGGTTGCTAGTTAAAGGTTGGAGCCCCTTTTGCCTTCAGAACTGCCTTAATTCTTCATGGCAGACTTTCAACAAGGTGTTGGAAACGTTCCTCAGAGATTTTGGTTGGTTATTTGAGTTCCTGTTGTCTTTCTATCACCTGGAACCAGTCTGCCCATTCTCCTCTGACCTCTCACATCAACAAGGCATTTTCATCCACACAACTGACCGCTCACTGGATATTTCCTCTTTTTCGGACCGTTCTCTGTGAACCCTAGAGATGGTTGTGTGTGAAAATCCCAGTAGATCAGCAGTTTCTGAAATACTCAGACCAGCTCGTCTGGCACCAACAACCACGCCACGTTCAAAGTCCCTTAAATCCCCTTTCTTCCCCGTTCTGATGCTCGGTCTGCACTTCAGCAAGTTGTCTTGACCACCTCTACATGCCTAAATGCAGTGAGCTATGGCCGTGTGATTGGCTGATGAGCTATTTGTGTTAACAAGCAATTGAACAATTGGCTGGTGAGTGTATAAAAAGAGTTATGGCTAACAAGCAAGTAAGCCAAATAGTTATATGGCTGTTTGACCTCAAATTGTTCTTGTTGTCTCGAATGCAGTTTACTAGTGAACTCAATACCATGGTAAGCTGTGTCTTCAGTACTTGTCGATGTGATACAATATTACTTATTACAAAGGTACGAACAAACGTGCTGAACAAATTGTGGTATACAGATTCACACAAGCTGCAATATTACTGTCAATAAGTGAAGGAAACCTACTTGTTTATAGCGCTCCCTTTTGGCGGACCAATGGCCAGCAACTGCATATTAAGCAGTACCTTTGCTGCTCATGTCAAAGCAGCTATTTGTACCATTTAATCTACCTTTTCTGTGATGTCTTAATGCTGCTAGTGCATTTATTTCATATGTAAAAAAGCTGAAAAGTTGTAGATTTTTATTTGGCTGGAGTCACAAACTATATTTCTGGATAGCAAACACATGAATAGACGCATACTTCACACTTCATGTGCAGAAAGTCCCACAGTCGCACTCAAAAGCCTTGTGGATAGCCTTCCTAAAAGAGTGGAGGCTGTTATTGCTGCCAAGGGAAGGCCAACACTATATTAATGTCCAAGAAGATCACGTGGACGTTTAGGTGTCCAAATACTTTTGTGTGTCTTTTGCAGTGTCTGTGAAAATCATACATTGCTCAGAGAAGCGCCAAAGATGAGGTGTTCCCAGACTTTTGATTACCTGTGTATATGGTTCGTTTACACAGCAACTACCAGCTCAGTCCTGTGATCATGGGCAGTAATACCCTCTGTGGTAACACAGCGGGCTGTGAGTGCAGGTGACAGGGAGCATTTGAAGCGCTCTCCGTTGGGATTCGGTGCTTGACCCGCTTCTGCCCGCCTCATTTATCACCTCTTTCCCTTCTCTCCACTCTCTCCACTTTCTCCAGTCTCTATAGCCTGATCCTATCTGCCTTAAGATAGCAGCCAGAACAGAGGAGCGCCACCCACATCGTTACATCGCCTCCTGGCAATTTGGAAGCGAAACCTGTGCTGCTTTATTTCCCCATTGTTTGTGCTATGGGAGGCTGAAGTGTGATGAATAAGGCACTTTCTCTATCTCACTGTCTCTCTCTCTCTCTCTCTCTCTCTCTCTCTCTCTCTCTCTCTCAGGATGGGCTACCGTGTGCTCTTCTCCCCTGGGATCCAACCCTGTACAGAGCCTTAAATAAACACTATATTACACACACAAGCCCGCAATTATTTTCCTACTCTCCCACCAAAAACACACTTGCGTGTTTCATTATTTCAAGGAATCCTCACTGCCCCCCAGTGGGAATTTGGTTTCTATTAGCGGTCTGCAGTTTCAGGACATGTTAACCCTTTAAGCTTTAAGGGCTTTACATACTGACTGATTCTTAGAAGTTAATGGATTGTAGGATAGTAAGCCTTCAAGCGACAGCCTCACACAGGACTAATCAGATTTACACATTTTCCCCTTAACCTAAATGCAGTCAAGCAGACAAGACATGCTTTGTGTCCGAAGTTATATACAAGGCTAGTATGGCCACTAGGGATAGGAAAAACACTTGATTCTTGCATGCATCCAGATTCTCTCGTGAAAGACTCCGAAGTGATTCACGAAACATAATCAGATTTTTGCTCAGTCTCTCTGTTTCCCCTTCCTTAGAACAAGCTCACTCAATAATGCGCACCCTAGAGACTTCATGAAGAAGGATCACTTTTGCTGCAGACTGGCTTGATGAAGCAAATTAAATTCCATTAATGCCTACATATTTGCAGTCTCAAATTTTGAGTATATGAAGAATTCCAGAAAACACTGTAAACATGCCATAATGTATGAATGTTACTTAATAAGTAACAACCAGCTCAGGAGATGCTAACCGGCGAATAATGTTCAGAGCTTTGCCCTTAAGTACAAATGTCTACTGAATGATGAACTGTAAAGCTGCAGTATAGAAAATAAAAATCAGTGGGGGACAGTAACTGAGTAACTAAGTAACTGAGTAAATGTAATTAGTTTCTGTACTTTAGTATTTTTTTGTGTATCTGTACTGAAGTTTTTCCATTCTGGGCGACTTTTTCCTTTCACTCCACTACATTTCAGAGTCTAATATCCGACTTTTTCCTCCTACGTTTTGAGAAATCTGTCGTTCCTTTTGGTTTCTCTGTGTATAAAAACGTAACATGTCAAAACGAAAGAAGCACAAAGCCATGCAGTCGAGACTGACGCAGCTTTTTTTCTGAATTTCTACAAACACCATTTCATTTTATAGTAAATGAGTTTGGGCTGGTTTATGTTTATGAACAGACGCCTACAGATCAACATAGTAAAGGAGCTCATCTGTGATCCTGAGTTTAAAGCTGGTTTTTATTCAACTTAAACTTGGAACTAAGTTGTAAATAAATCTGAAACTGAAACTTTGCTTGTGTGTAAAAAGTGATTTCAGAGCCACTCGGTTCTCCCTGATGGAAACTGTTTACCTTCAGTGTTTTGTGCTTCTGATCATTTTAATAGACGTCAGCGTCACTAATTAATGACGTTCTATTAAAAGACTGGTTTACCAAGAGAGACGCTGGAGGACTTTCACCTGAAATGAGTTCATGAAGCCAGTCTGGTTATAAAAATGATAACAGGACCAGATCAGAGCCAGAATTACTCTTTTAGTACTTTTACTTTATACTTAAGTACATTTGAAGGGAAATACTTTAGTACTTTTACTCAAGTGGAGGTCTAAAGGGAGGAACTTCTACTTTTACTGGAGTGATATTTTACCTTGGGGGTCTCTACTTTAACTCAAGTACATGATTTGTGTACTTCGTCCACCACTGATAAAAATACATAATCCGGGTTTTCCATAGTATTTCACATAGCTTAAGATTATCAGTAGTTCAGATGAGTTGTAAAACGATAAAACTTTTATACTTCTTCATTTCCTACAGGCACTTATAGCTGACTTTCAGGGTGCTGTTGCTATAATTACTGAAAACCCCAGTTTTTTTGGCTTGACTCACTCGATGAGTTACGTCTCTGACCATTTCAAAACAAAAAAAAGCCCTGTGCAGGAGAGCTGCACCTGCATTTACATTATTAGTATTTTAATCCAAAATAGATAAAAATAGATAAAATAGTTTATTTGTTTTAGATGGTAACCCAGCATGGTCATACTGGTTGACCAGCATATCAGCCTCCAAAAAACAACATTTGCTAGTTTTGGTGGTGACCAGCATAGCAGCCTTCAAAATACAATATATGCTGGTTATGCTGGTGACCAGTCTTGCTGTTCTATGTAGCTGGCAGTAGCAGCCAGAAGAAGTCTGACCTATCTGCCCCTTTGTCCTTTGTCCTCAACTTGCTTAACAACATGATTTGTTCTGAGACAAGTTCATTTATATTTAGGCATGCAGTGCTGATGCTAATTGGTGAAGTATAAGCTTCCATTACTTGTTTTAGATCAAGACTGACCTTGACCCTTATTAGTCCTACAATGGGGAAATTTCACCTCTGCCATCTAACCCATCCGTGCAGTGAAACATCACATACACACTAGTGAAGACGCACACTGGAGGGGCAGTGAGCACACTTGCCCGGAGCAGTGGGCAGCCCAATTCGCAGCGTCCGGGGAGCATTTGGGGGTTGAGTGCCTTACTCAGAGGATCGAGCCATCGACCTTCCGGTCACAGGGCTGGTTCCTTAACCTCCGGCCTATTGCTGCCCCTAAGATTAGCTAGATTAGCCCTGTGGCTCCAGTGTAAAACTAAGGAAACTTTTAATAAAGAAAAAGCACAGAGTTTTAAGGATTTAAGGTTAGGCCAATTATCTCTGAAGTAGTAGCTGGGGGTAGTAGTTTAGGCCGCATTACAGGGTCTTGAAGTGTGACTCACTGTGCTGTATTGGCTCAGTTTCGGTGTGTATTGACCCTGTTGCTCTGCTCTCCCACAGGTTCATCCTTTGTTGATGCGCGAGCGGCGCTCCGAGTCGCACAGGAACAAGCTGCTGCGACGGACGGTCAGTGTGCCGGTGGAAGGGCGGCACCATCCTGAGATGGGTGAGTGAGAGAGAGAGTGAGACATTGATTCACACACACACACACACACGGGCTGTCAACACTCTTCCCCTACGCCTCACGCTTTTACACCTCTAACAAGAGTCCCCTGCGGCTGGCCAGAAACCACTGCGTAGGGGTGGAAATGTCGCCCGTTGGTCTGATCTAAAACCGGTTTTGTGTCTTCCCCTATAACGGTTGATGGAACAGTTTGTGAGGATTCTAATTTATCAGTCTTCCAGTAGCTAAAACAGTAGTAGCAGTCATTTTGAGACCTAAATTTTACTTATACTTTTGTCTGTTTTTATAGTTAAGTTGTGTCAGACCCTACAATGCTGATCTAATACACTCACCAGCCACTTTATTAGATACACCTGTTCACTTGCTTGTTAACACAAATAGCCAATCAGCCAATCACACGGTCACAGCTCACTGCATTTAGGCATGTAGAGGTGGTCAAGACAACTTGCTGAAGTGCAGACCGAGCATCAGAACGGGGAAGAAAGGGGATTTAAGTGACTTTGAGCGTGGCGTGGTTGTTGGTGCCAGACGGGCTGGTCTGAGTATTTCAGAAACTGCTGATCTACTGGGATTTTCACACACAGCCATCTCTAGGGCTTACAGAGAACGGTCCAAAAAAGAGGAAATATCCATCCATCCGTTTTCTAAGCCGCTTCTCCGTCAGGGTCGCGGTGGGGGGTGCTAGAGCCTATCCCAGCAGTCCTAGGCCGGAAGGGAGGGGGTGCTGGAGCCTATCCCAGCAGTCCTAGGCTGGAAGGCAGGATACACCCTGGACAGGTCGCCAGTCCATCGCAGGGCAGAGAGACAGACACTCACACCAGGGGGCAATTCAGCATGTCCAATTGGCCTGACTGCATGTCTTTGGACTGTGGGAGGAAACCCACGCAGACACAGGGAGAACATGCACACAGAGGGGACCCCCGTCACCCGGCAGGGGAATCAAACCCAGGCCCTCCTTGCTGTGAGGCAACAGCGCTACCAACCACGCCACCATGCCGCACAGGAAATATCCAGTGAGCGGTCAGTTGTGTGGATGACAATGCCTTGTTGATGTGAGAGGTCAGAGGAGAACGGGCAGACTGGTTCCAGATGATAGAAAGACAACAGTAACTTAAATAACCAACCAAAGTCTCTGAGGAACGTTTCCAACACCTTGTTGAAAGTCTGTCATGAAGAATTAAAACAGTTCTGAAGGCAAAAAGTGGCCCAACCTTTTACTAGTGTACCTAATAAAGTGGCCGATGAGTGTGTACTTGATCAGTATCAGCACCTCTAATGACCTTGTTAAATTAATCAGGTATCAGGCAGACGTAAACAATTCAGCACTGTTTCTCTAAAATGGATTCTCACTTTGTGTTTTTAGTGGGGGGCCCATATCTATTCATTAATAATGTTTGCATGTTTGTTTTACATTTTCAACCTCTGTTTACACCAGCTGGTTTAGTTGCTGTGTATGTACATTGTAAACAAGCTTTGTTTTGATTGGCTGCCCTGTATTGTGCCTCATTCAAAAAACACTCCTTATAACTTCAGTGTAAATGGGTGGGGCTAAACTGCTGTTGGCTGAAGAGGTAGATATATGTGAATATGGTTTTTGTGACATCACACAGACAATACATTCAAAACAAGCTGTTTTTGCAGCCTAGGCCTTATTCATACATACATACATACAACAAAGTTACACAGACCTTCCTGTTTCCAGACAGATAGATGGTCACATCAGTCACTTTGCTCTATAAAAATATCATTTACACACACGATATATTTGTTTATCCTCGACAGCATTCTGACTTCTGATTAGGCAGAATTTTCAAGCCTGGTAGATCAACTAAGAAATCTGTCTGCAGTACAGAATGTTTACCTCGTATTTCGTCATGAATTAAACTAAATTTAAAAAGATAGCATTTTTAAGCTTATATATGGTTTTCCATTTATTTTTCACTGAATTTCATGGCTTATTTTAGTGTATTTTGCTGTTATGTGTGTGGTTCATGGAAAAAATCTCTTTTCTAAACCTCTATTTTTTTTTTTGTACACACAGCCTGTGTGAAAGCCTGACCAGTTAACATGGGCACCGGAATGAAAAGCATGATTATCTGCAGAAACAGCGTGTGTGAATCGGGCCTTAGATTCCAGATGTGCGCTGTATGGACTGGACAATGAGCACTTTTGAAACTCTCATTCATGAAGTGGAAATTTCAGCTTTTCATGATTATAGGCCCTTGAAACTGAATGCTCTGTACACTGGTCAGGATTATTAATGACCACATTACAGGCAGATGTCTTTGGGTGAGCATATGAAACGAGTTTTTCTGGGCGATGCACCATGCACAGCAACATGGGTAGACGCCCCTCTTAACAAAGGGTGACAGGATGTCAGAATAAAAGTCCTCTGCAGGAGAGCTATGCTGATTCTTTTGTGCTTCTCAACAGATTTTTCTGCAGTTAGATTTATATTATTAGCATTTTAATGTAAACAAAAAAATTCTAATAGATTTTTAGGTGATTTTTTTTTAAGACCTATTTTTAAAAGCTAAAATAGTTAAGATGTCTGCACTAAAATAGTTAAGATGTGTTTCACTGCACTAAATTAAACAAAAATAATATGGTTAAGTATGAAATGCTACAGTGTGCCTCATTTTAATAATCCTTAATTAACAAAATTTCATAAAAGAGATGCGTAATGTTTTAAAATGAACTGTAACAGCACAATATGCAGCAGATTTACTAAGGTGCTCTGTATTAACACTGTGCTGGTGGGAGCACCTAACTCAGGGGGGTTATCTATAGCAGTAACGTTCCTGCCACACGTACAGAAGCCACAGTGCAGGAATAACGAAGTTAAGAAGATTACAGAACCACAGTTTCAGTATGTGCTTCTAATTGTTTTGTAAAAGAAAAGTGTCAGATCATTATTTAGGTAAACCTGCTGTTTGACAGTGTAAGGTGTGCATAAAATATAAGGCATCATTGTTTCTCTAAAACGGTTTGGCTTGTTTTTTTTTTCGTTTTTTCACCTGTTCAGTAAATCGCGAGAGTTGCTTTGTTAAAAATGGAGGTTGAAATGATGCTGAACGTTAGTAAAGCTGCCCCATATGAGGTATTTCGATTTTGAATTGAAGAAGAAAAAACCTAATAGATGTACTTTTTTTTCTCAAAATGTATCCAGAATTCAATTGTTGAGATGTAAATGAAGTCATAGAGTGGTATGATGTGAGCTTAGAGGAACTTGCTGACTAAGTCACTGATGTCTTTACAGTAGTGGAACCAGGGTTCTCCATGTCTACAGCACAAATATATACATTTTATTTAGTATCCAGAACCAGCAGTGAACCTACATGTGTCTTCTTGGCAGTGATGGACTGGAGATGGTAGTCGTAGGCTGGAGGTTAGAGAACTAGCCTTGGGAACGGAAGGTTGTTGGTTTGATCCCCCAAGCTGACAGGACATGACTGAAGTACCACTGAGCAAGGCACCTAACCCCCGACTGCTGCCCGGGTGCTGTGGATAGGGCTGCCCACTGCTCCGGGCAAGTGTGCTCACTGCCCCCTAGTGTGTATTTGGTGTTTCACTGCACAGATTAAATGCAGAGGTGAATTTCCCCGTTGTGGGATTAATAAAGGGTAACTTAAAATGTAGTTTTATACGTAAAGCTGATGATGGAAAAATATTGATGAAGTTGAAAAAAAAAATGTTTTGCCTTATAAGATCATACCACGATCTTTTTTAAAAACACATTTTAGGCCAAAGCATTAACAAAAAAAGTATTGTAAAACAGCATCTCAGGCTCACGTTCATAACAACTTCATGCAGGAACTTTCTGTGCTGTTGCTTTTAGAGGCATTTAACTCTTCAGTCGTCTGGTTCCTGTCACCACCACTGTGAACAGTTCATTTGGAGTGAGGGAAAATTGTGGAAATTCGATTTTTCACAAAATGATTACTTTTAGAATGTCATTTCGCCGGGTCCAGATGGTGGTATCCTATGGTCAGTGCAGAAAGGCAGCGTCTACTCATGGCTGTATGTGCTGGTGCTTTACATCCTAAGGGGAGGATTTGTGCACCCAGGCCGGCCCTCCCTCTAGACTGAACAAGACTTTAAGAGTAGAATCCTCATCCACAGTGTAATGTAGTTTGAGACTGAGCTGAATCCGTGTCTGGAAAACTGTCCAGAAGTGATGTAGACCCACTAGTCGGAATAAAGAAGACGGCTGAACTGCAGAAAATGACATTACGGAGCTTGTGTTAGACGACTGTGAGCAGTCAGAGGACGGATTCTCAGCCTGTGAGGAGGGATTCGGTGACATGTTGACCTGCTTTGTCATGGCTTGGTTTTGAGCTGACTGTTCTGTGGAGATTTGCCTCTTTACACAGAGACGCTGCTTGTGGGCATGAGCCTGTGTTGTCTGAGTTCTTGTGAAACCTCTTGTGGGAGTTCTTGGTTTTTAGAGGCGTTGGAGAGCCCTTTGAAGTCGTCAGCAATAGCAAAAGGCTGTTGTCATTGCAGATGTATTAATTGTTGGGCTTTTGTTGTAAAACAATTGAGAACTGAACACTGAAACAATGAAAAAAGAACTGTGTGTAGAAAAAGAGACATTTCTTTATTTGAAGTGGGTGAAAAGTTATTGTTGCAGAAAGAAAAAAAACATTTTGGCCATGTCATCATTACTTGTGGGGGGAAAAGCAAACAGACTTTACAAAAAGTGTATCTGTGTAACGTTTCAGTTTTCCAAAGAAATTTTGCAGAAATATTTTTCTACATCTCCAAAGTCCAGTCTTAGAAGTTGGTTGCATTTTCTGCACTGGACAATCCAGGGTTGCAATGCATAAACCCCTCATTACAAGGACGAGTCTCCCGTCAGTCTCCCATCAGTCTCCCGTCATAATATTCCACATGAGTGCAGTATTTTAGTGTACGGCAAGAAAACAGTCCGGGCCTGAATGCTTGATCCCTACCATGAGGGGGGGCAGTGGGTCTGTTTTGTTGTGTAAGGTATTCTGCTGGCATGATCTGGCTCCACGTTTTGAAGAAAGGGGCACTGGAAGTCAATACAAACTTATTCTGGTATCCAATGATGGAAGAACTGTCTTGATTGGAGTCTCTTCCAGGTTGACAGTCCTTCCATCCACAGGGCAAGAGAGGTCACTGAATGATTTGATGAGTACGAAAATGATGTTAATTATGTGCTGAAGCTTATGCAATTGAAAACCTGTGGGAGACCTCTGACTGGTGTGTTATATAAGACTCTCCTCCACATCATCAAAACGACAAGTGAGGGAATATATTGTGGAATACTGGTGTTCCATGCCTTCAGTACAGTTCAGGAGAATCTATAACAAGGCACATTGAAGCTGTCTTGGTGGCCTCGACCTTACTAAGTCGCTTTATGTTCGTTTTTCCTTTAACTTGTCACCCCTCCGTGTTACTTATAGTCTGAAAAATATCACTTATAGTCTGCAACAGGAGAAATTTATGCCATTATAACACATTTCTCATGGCTATTTCTTGCGTGCTTGCCAAGGAAAGCTTGCTGGGACGTGCAAATTCATAATGAATGTCTTCAACGTCCCAGTAATTTATGAATTTATTAAGGTTGTCTAATGGACAACTGGTTTATGTTGTCTTTCAGTCTGTGTGGGTGTCTGTGTAATGGGTGAATGTGTGTGTGACTTTGTGTGTGTGTGTTTTTATGTCACTTAGGCTACTCCTACCTTGTTGCTAATGCCGTTGATGATAATGTTAATTAACACCCAAGTAGACTGACAGGTCAATGATGTTTATGCACTGAACGTTCCTAATGCACCGAGGAGTGCGGCCTACAGCTGCGTCAGTCTTCTGCACTGTTCTGAGTAGAGTTCTGTGCTATAGTTCATCTGTTATTATGAACTGCCCAGGCCTTATTCAAAATAAGTAAATGGAACAAAAAGATATGTTTGGACATCTGTATATCCAAAATGACCAGACCTATCCCCAGTATATCGCTCCACTTAAATTGTCATCATTTTACTTAGATGTATAAACGACCATTAAGGACAAGTTATTTGTTCTTTAGTGTTAGGAGGAAAGTAAAAACTATATTTTTAACAGATAATTACATAAAAGCCTCAACAGTTGAATGTAATATCAATGTTTTTGAGTATATAGTAGGGCTGAACAATATGAGGCAACATTTCTAATTGCAGTTTTTTTCTGAGTAATATAGTTTCTGTGTTTTAAATGCAGTTATTTAATTAAATTACGCTCTGGGATGTTTTTTTTGCCAAGAAGAGAAGCACATTGGACGCTGAATGTAATGTGATAGACTGCCAGTTAACAAGCTCTGCATTATTTGGTTAAAGTTAAAATGTGTTAAACTGGGAATAATGTATTTTGTACAGTACATTGTACACTTTCAGATTATAATTTCAGTACATAAAACATTTAATCATTCAGCCCTTTTATCTTTACTACAGCCTCCATTCTTTTCAGGAGACTTGTTTACATTTTTTTTTAAACAAATCTGCAAGGATATTTTTCCACACCTCTGAAGTTCAGTCTTAGAAGTTGGTTGCAAGTTTTACAACTCTTCAGTCAATAAAACCTTGCTCCACATCTCACATGTTCAGTTTCAGGGTTTCTTCCAGAAGGACTCCAGAGACAGAAGGAAAGAAGGACAAGAAAACAGTTTAATCTTAATAATATTTAATAATTCGATAGATAATATTTTTTGTAAGTTAAAGTCCTCGGCACGGGTCCCAACGTCGGCCCAGGTCTTCAAATGTGTAGAGCCTCGCAGATCCTGCCGTATTGAGGCGGAGTCTACCCCCTTGGCAAGTGGGCAGGGACCAACTGGTGGCAGCGGGGAGGGAGGAGGGGAAAGACAGCATCTAAAAGCAGCAAAGCAGGTGTGTAAGTTGAGTCATTTTAAAGGCAGGTGGAGGCTTGTGATTGGTCAGAGTAATGAGTCTCACAGGCAGAACTTGTGCTAAAGCGTTCATTGCTGATATATTTGTTTGTCTATATTCTTTTTAGTAGTAACAGTTTCTTGACAGCTACACATCCTTTCAGACCCATAGTGCTGAGTTGTTTTCTCACAGTGGAAGGATGGACAGAAGGATGGAGGAAGGATGGACAGAAGGATGGACAGAAGCACCTGTGAATGTTTTCAGATCTGACGCAAGAGTGGAGCTTAAATTCTATCAGAGTTAAAACCTTTAAATGCTGTTTATCTGATGGTGATAGTTTTGGTTATTTATCATGTCCTGCACTGTTGTTACAAGTTAGGTGTTTGGAAACTCCTGTTTCGTCACTTATTTTCTTCTGACCTTCCTCGTACTTATGCAAGTGGATCATCTTATATCCAGTCTCCTCAGAGTTATCTCCTATATAGTTATCTATGTAGGCAGTTGAAGCCAAACCTAAACTGCATGATTTTACCGTTTATTAGCGGTCTTCTAGGTTGGGAGCTCAATCAGAAGTGATGGATGATCTGATGAGAGAGGAGAAATAAGCCAAAGAGCTAGAAGAGAGAAAATGTGTACAGTAGACTGTAAAAATGGAGGAGGTACTTGTTGAACACAGACAAATAAGATCCTTTATCATGGTTATCATGTTTATAATGGATCCAGATGTCAATGCTCTTTCTTTACAAATTTCAAATCAGCTGCCAGTTTGTGGTGAAATATCTTCCAGCTCTCAGAGTGATATCAGCGTTTCTCCAACACTTGCTCATCCTCGGCTTTTACGTTTTCATTATGCATAAGCACAAACAGACATTAAATAAAATTATATTTAGTATTGTATATATTGTATAGTATTGTATAAATATTATTAAATATAAACTACGTTGCCAAAAGTATTCACATGCATAAGAACTTGAGTGACATCCCATTATTAATCCACAGGGTTTAATGTGATGTCGGCCCACCCTTTAACAGCTATAACTATATATAACAGCTTCAACTCTTTCAAGGCTTTACACAAGGTTTAGATGTGTTTATAGGAATTTTTGACCGTTCTTGCAGAAGCACATTTGTGAGGTCAGACACTGATGTTGGACGAGAAGGCCTGGCTCACAGTCTCCGCTCTAATTCATCCCAAAGGGGTTCTATGGGGTTGAGGTCAGGACTCTGTGCAGGCCAGTCAAGTTCCTCCACACCAAACTGGCTCATCCGTGTCTTTATGGACCTGCTTTGTCCACTGGTGCGCAGTCATGTTGGAGCAGGAAGGGGCCGTCCCCAAACTGTTCCCACAAAGTTGGGAGCATGAAATTGTCCAAAGAAGCGTGATTGGTCACTCCAGAGAACACGTCTCCACTGCTCTAGAGTCCAGTGGCGGCGCTTTACACCACTGCATTTAGCGCTTTGCTTTGCGCTTGGTGATGTAAGGCTTGGATGCAGCTGTTTGGCCATGGAAACCCATTCCATGAAGCTCTCTATGCTGTTCTTGAGCTGATCTGAAGGCCACATGAAGTTTGAAGGTCTGTAGTGATTGACTCTGCAGAAAGTCGGTGACCTCTGCGCACTATGCCCCTCAGCATCCGCTGACCGCTCTGTCATTTTACATGGCCGACCACTTCGTGGCTGAGTTGCTGTCGTTCCCAGTCGCTTCCACTTTATAATCCCACTGACAGTTGATCGTGGAATATTTAGTAGTGAGGAAATTTCACGACTGGACTTGTTACACAGGTGGCGTCCGATCACGGTACCACGCTGGAATTCTCTGAGCTCCTGAGAGTGACCCATTCTTTCACTAATGTCTGTAGAAGCAGTCTGCAGGCCTAGGGGCTCGGCTTTATACACCTGTGGCCACGGAAGTGACTGGAACACCTGAATTCAATGATTTGGATGAGTGAGTGAAGACATATAGTGTTTTTTTTTTTTTTTTGCAATATGTACTCAAGAAAAATCATCTCACACACGTGTTTATTGACTCAAAGAAGTGAGTAATGGCTGATACAGGATTTTCCACTGTACATCAGTCATAGTGTATGATATGTATGAAGCAGCTTGTGGGTCCCGGCCCTGCCTGAGCCACCCACCCCCCTGTCAGAAGAATGTGTTTCAGTACATCAGAACTAGCAGTGACTGTGCTGCCACCAAATCTGAGGGGTGGAATCCCTCTTCTGCAAGTATTTAAAGTCTTAGTGAAGGACTTTGAAGCAGTCCTGTAGGGCTTTTTGAGAGACGTTTGATAGCGTTTCGATGCACTCATCAAAAGAGGCTTTGAAACATAGCTTGCATGCTTGCTTGTCATATTTATAAGCCAGCTTTTTTGAGTTAAACTGTTGGTAAATACATTTTTGGGTTCTTGTTTGGGAACCAAGTTTTTAAAACATGGTTCTGTGTTCCTACCTATTAATGGCTTATATGAGATGAACATATTTTGCATGTAATCATGAGTCCATGATTGCGTTCACATGCAGTGCATGGATGTGTGACTTTTTCATTCTCTGTAGTCTGTTATGACACAATATTATTCATCTTGCTTTGATGTAGAAAATCAAATAGCTGTTCCTTTTTAGTTTGGCACATTCATTCTCTTTGTGGTTAGCAGCAATTATAAAATTGGCAGGGTTACATTAATAGAAAGCCAGATATTGTCCTAAAACAGCAAGCATGATGGTTTGAGCTACAAGCTTACAGCGCTGTGCTTTTTTTGTTATTCTCTATTACACATGTAGTCTAGTTGTTGAAGACACTGGACTCGCGATGGTATTTCAGTAAAGTGAAAAGGCTTTTTTAATACGTTCCACTTTCTCTGGGTTAGAAGTGGGCAATATGGCACAGAATCATTTTGTGAGACCTACCAGGATGTTCAAAGTTTGGTAAGTTGAAACAGAAGTGGCATATTTTATCAAATATCTTTGAAAAATTCTATAGAAAAAAATGCTAATTCTAATTATCATTAAAAAAAAAATTTAGGGAAGAGCAAACCAACACTGCTTGCTTTTTGCTCAGTAATTTTAAGAATATTTGAGCAACATTATTTTTTAAGTCAACTTCTACATTTCCTTCAAATAAAAACAGAAACTTTCCAGCACCTACTGTTTATCAACAATTCAGCCAAAAGTGGAAGGAGTGCAACTTTTACAACACCAGTGGTGGACAGTAACTGAGTAACTGAGTAAATGTAATTAGTTTCTGTACTTTAGTATTTTTTGGTGTATCTGTACTGAAGTTTCTCCATTTCTGAGCGACTTTTTCCTTTCACTCCACTACATTTCTGAGTCTAATATCCGACTTTTTCCTCCACTACATTTTGAGAAATCTGTCGTTCCTTTTGGTTTCTGTGTGTATAAAAACGTAACATGTCAAAACGAAAGAAGCGCAAAGCCAGAGCACCAATCAGGGCCCAGCGGTCACTTTGTTTAGAGCTGGTTTTGACCTGTTGGTCATACCGACCCAGTGCAGCACGCAGTTCAACGTCAGCGCAGCAGCGTAAAACTTTGGGAGGGTCTGTTCAACATAAATGATGAACTAACCTAACTTTGTGTAAATAGAGCTCAATATAGAAATATGTCCACATATGCAGTCGAGACTGACGCGGCTTTTTTCTGAATTTCTACAAACACCATTTCATTTTATAGTAAATAAGTTTGGGCTGGTTTATGTTTATGAACAGACGCCTACAGATCAACATAGTAAAGGAGCTCATCTGTGATCCTGAGTTTAAAGCAGGATTTTATTAAAACAGTTGCAAATTAATCTTAAACTGAAACTACTTTTTCTTTATATTAAAGTTCATTTGAAGGTAAATACTTTAGTGCTTTTACTTAAGTTAACTTCTACTTTTACTCGAGTAATTTTTTACCTTGGGGTTTAACTCAAGTTCACGGTTTGTGTCCGTAATATAATATAAAATATTTAGACAGTGTGTCACTTCTGGCAAATTAATTTCTGACTACAAGTAGAAGAGGAAATATCAACACAGTAAACTTAAAATGTTTTTCTATCTTTTATGTACAAATTTACTGTCTGTTTTTGCTAAATCTTCAAGACAATAACTGTTTTTAATTTGTATTCATATCTATCTTCTCTCATTGTTTATTTTGAGGAGGTTGTTAAAACGAACCCTGCCGTGTGGTGGCTGTACTGAATCTCACTGTGAGGTAATTACATCCTTCAAAGTGATGCCGATTATACTCAGCAAGAAGATGAAGGTCACGACTCCCTTCAGCTCTGAGGTCTCTTTAGACTCCCATTTACCAGAACTCCCTGGGGATCATGTGACTCCTGCCTCACTCTCATGCTCCAATCAGCGTGCTAGCTCTCCAGAGTACTGATCATGTCCACCTGCAGGTCATTGATAAGTTTAGTGTAAAGCCTGGGCTTGTAGGCTAGGTTCTCTGTGAGGAATTGCTTCTGTCTCTAGCGCTACTGAGCGCTCTTATCATTCATTTTCTAAGCCACTTCTCCCTCAGGAGACGTTTTGACAATGATCTGTTGTGCCTTCTTACGTCTTTCTCTCAGCAATGGAGTCTTCCTTAGCTTTTACCCATGAAGCCCGTCTTGGGTTAGTGTGTGTGGCGTATGGTATGGGTTGAAGCCATCCTTTCGGACTGATCCAGGTCTCTGGATGTCACATGTGGTGTTTTTTCCATTGTCCCAACTTTCAAAGACTTTTCTCATTGATTTTCCTCTTTGACCCACATCCTAGGAGGTTCTTCACAGTTCCATGAACAATAAGCTTCTTAATTACATTGCACACTGTTGAAACAGGGACGTCATGGCCTTTGGAGACGGCCTTGTACCCTTTACCATTGTTGTGTGTGGAGATAACAGCACTTCTGATGCTCTCAGACGGCTCTCTTGTCTTCACCTTTGTGAAAAGGCATCAGGGAAAGTGAAGAGGCCCTTTTAAGCATTAAAGCTTTTATTCATTGGTTAATTAAAGTTACGTGGGCCCTTATTTGTTATAGGTGATTCTTCTGTTATCATATGGGAGTCTAATCTGAATGGAATTCATCAAATGGGTGCCAGTAATTGTATTGAGCATGTCTGTATATTTACCAAAGATGTTTAATAACACATTATTATTACAAGAAGATATTGTACTTTATGCAGATCTGTCCAGGGTGTGTCCTGCCTTCCACCCAATGACAGCTGGGATAGGCTCCAGCACCTCCTCGCTACCCAGAAGGATAAGCGGTTTAGATTGTGGGTGGATGTGTGTGTACATTA
>NC_051234.1:4159629-4187129 GCF_015220715.1 Pygocentrus nattereri | reverse complement strand
TGTGGTGAGTGAACTAGAAGACTCTCATTCACTGCTATTGCTCAGAGCTCATGAGACGCTGCTGCCACTCATCTGCGATCTTCTTCTTTCGGCTGCTCCCTTTAGGGGTCGCCACAGCGGATCATCTGCCTCCATCTTGCCCTATCCACTGCCTCCTCTACTTTCACACCAACCATCTCCATGTCCACCTTCACTACATGCATAAACCTTCTCTGAGGTCTACCTCTTCTCCTTCTACCCGGCAGCTCCATCTCCAACATTCTTTGCCCAGTATATCCACTATTCCTCCTCAACACATGTCCAAACCATCTCAACCTGGCCTCTCTGGCTTTATCTCCAAACTGCTCCACCTTCACTGTCCCTCTGATCTGCTCATTTCTAATCTTGTCCAGCCTCGTCACTCTCAACGAAAATCTCAGCATCTTCATCTCCGCCACCTCCAGCTCAGCCTCCTGTCTTTTAGACAGAGCCACAGTCTCCAAACCAAACATCATAGCAGGACGCACTACTGTCTTGTAGACCTTCCCTTTCACTCTTGCTGCTATCCTTCTGTCACACATCAGCCCTGACATCCGTCTCCACCCACTCCATCCTGCCTGCACCCTCTTCCTCACCTCTTTTTTACACTGTCCATTGCTCTGGATGGTTGACCCAAGATATTTGAAGTCATCCACCTTTACGACCTCTACTCCTTGCATCTTCACCTTCCCACCTGCCTCCCTCTCATTCACACACATGTAAGCCGTCCTGCCCGTTTACTTTAGTGATTTTATAACTTGGGTTTTGGTCTCGTTGTAGAGAGTCAGGTGTCGCTGTGTCAGTTAAACATCTTCGAACGTGTGCAACACAACGCGAAAGCCCCGTTTCACAATGACTGAGAACTGGCGTACAGACTGCAGGTCACACGGCAGCGATGCGTTATTCGCATTTATAAGCAGCGCAGTTGGTTTCCGGGCAAGTTGGCTTAAATCTGCAACGAGAGACTGTCAAACACTAAGACATTGCAAAGATGAAGTCGCGTCCCTTTAAAAGTGCTGCATTTAAATAGTCAGAATTTAAGGTGGAACGGGAAAATTCAAACAAGAAGCTGGAGAATGAGACGCGACTTCAGACCCTTAAAACAGCCGAACGTTGAGAGACGTTTTACAAGAAACTGATCTACTTTAGAGGACGTGCTTTTCTGCTGGAGATGGGAGGAAAGCGGCTATAGCTGAGCTAAAGCTTAAAGCAGAGAGAAGTAGCCTACACCAGGACATTCGCCCCAAAGAGACAGACGGGGCATGAATGTTGTGGCTGCTGAGGTTCTGAGGTTGCTCCTAACGTTTGGGTTGCGACTCCTGACCTAACCTGGCTTTAATGCAGAGCCGGTCGGATTTCTCGCTCATCCAGTTGTGTTTATGTTATCGCCACCACAGGCTGTCCGGGCGCTGCGCTTATCCACTTCCAAGTTTGTGTTCCTTTCCTTTACGTTCCGTCAACATTACGTTATAAATTAAATATTTAGAAATTCGATTTGTGACATTTGTGAATCGATTCAGAATCGTTCACGTCCGCGTCGGGATTTTTCCCCGCACCCATAGTGTGTACAGCACTGATTGTTTGAAACAATTAGACTTTAAAATGAACATCAGAAATTTAAATATGAAATTAATCGGCCTTTATTATATTTTTAGCCTCTTGAACCTGGTTTTCAGACTCAATCAAGCACAGTATGAGACGGACATTCACACATAGGGAATAAGATAAAATAAATTCAAAATAAAGTAAAACAACAACCTGCATTCCTACTCACACACACACACACACACACACACACAGACCCCCACACACACAGACCCCCACACACACAGAGCCCCACACACACAGTCATACAGTCAGTTTTGGGGCAAAGTTTAAGTGAAAGTAGCAGTTAGTGAGTTTCCTCTGCGATACTCAGAGCAGGGACATTTGCTAGATTATCTTATTGTACTGTATGAATCATCGAGAACAATGCGGTTGTAATTATTCTTTTTTTGCTTCCTTTCTTGTTCTGAATGGGAAATATGGAAGTGAGGTCATGCCGAAAACCCATTTAAAAGGGACTTTTTTATGCTTGTGGTATATTTCCTAGCGCAGATATAAAGGCACCAGTGTTTTATAGCAATATTATCAGAGTAAACCATTGTTCTGTCGTTCTGTCTGTTATTGCATAATTGCTTTGTAATAATCTGATTGGCTGCACCGCGAACACACTTTCCTTTGCATGTAGTTGACAAAAGCTCAGTCATGTTGCTCCATGACTGTGTTTTGCACCGCTGCTGATCCCACATTCCCTCACGCACAGCTGCCATCTGTCTCCATAGAAATAAACGAGAGGCTAAATTAAAATCGCTTTGCTGTAGTGTAAATGCAGCGTTATGAAAGCTGACCTGGCGCTATGACCCCTTTAGATGGCAGTAGTGAGTAGTGTTTGTTTTGAGCTTTAGCTGTGTCTGTTGTCCGTTGCTGTAAGTATTAACAGCTAGGAAGCAAGATAGCCAAGTTTGTCTACTTTAGGCTTGTACTGTACTTATGATATACAGTAAATGAAAGACATCTAAATTGTTAATTGAATTTTTTTATTGGGTAGTTGATTGTCAGATAAAGTTTCATGATTGTGACAGGCCGCCTACAAGTGCTACAAAGAAAATAAGATATTAAATTTACATTTAATGCTGAGCAAAACGTAAATGAAAATAAAATTCATTCACACACACACACACACACACACACACACACACACACACACACACACACACACACGCGCGCACACACACACACACATCTTCTAAGCTGCTTCTCCTCTGGGTCGCAGGGGGTGCTGTCATTGGACGAATGGCAGGATACACCCTGGACAGGTCGCCAGTCCATCGCAGGCCAGACAGACAGACACACACATTCACACACGGTTCGATTTAGCATGTCCAGTTGGCCTGACTGCATGTCTTTGGACTGTGGGAGGAACCAGAGGAAACCCACACGGACACAGGGAGAACATCCAAACTCCACACAGAAAGCAACCTGGTCGCCCGGCCGGGGACTCGAACCCAGGCCCTCCTCGCTGTGAGGTGACGGCGCTACCCACCACGCCTCCTTGCCATTTAAACCCTATGTTTAATTGAAAATAGCGCGAAGAAAACAAATCAAATGTTGACACTGAAAAATTTTACTGTCTTCTGAAAAACGTTCTGTTTACCGCTGTGGTCAGCACCTCTTCTTCTAACAGCACTCTGTACGCGTTTGGGAACCGAGGACACCGACTGCTGCAATTTTAAAAGTGAAATGTTTTCCCATCTTGCTTATCGTAGGATTTCAGCTGCTCGCCAGTTCGGCGTCTCCTTTGTCATATTTTTTCATCTTATAACCAGATGTTTTCAGTGGTGGACAGGTCTGGACCGCAGGCAGGTCAGTTTAGGACCCGGACTGTTGCAGAATGTGGTCATAGGCCCAAAGATCACAGCCAGCAAATACTGTTTTTGGCCTCGTCCCTTACATACAGAGATTTCTCCAGAGTCTTTTAATGATATTCTGTACCGTAGACGATGAAAAGCAGAAGTTCTTTGCTGTTTTATGTTGAGAGAAATTATTCTTGAGCCGTTTGATCATCTCTGTCCCTCCGTCTTTACTTCTGAAAGACTCGAGATGCTTTTTTTAATACCCAGTCAGGTTACTGACCTGTTGTCCATCAACCAACAGGTGTTTTTTTTTTTTGTTTTTTTTAAGTATTACACAACTTGTTGGCATCCCATTCAAAATGGGCATATATTTTTCCAAACCATCAGATTTCCCCCTTTCAACGTTTGATACGTCGTCTTTTTCAGTGAAATATAGGCTTAAATGATTTGCACATCGTTGTATTTTGTTTTTATTTCCATTTTTCACAGCATCCTAACTTTTTTAGAAATAGGGGTTGTATTTGAGTTGGAATTAGTTGTATTAATAACAGCAACAATGTGCTTTTGTTTGTTATTACTGTGATTACTGTGGCACTTTCTGTGCCCTTTTTGCTGTTCTGAGTGCACTTTGCACCCCCTGACCACGAGTTGGTCCAGTGCACTCTGAGAATGCGAGTCCAGGGATTGATAAACAGCCCCGTCCTCAAGATAACAATACACTTATTATGCATTCCTCCTCCTTTTGACATCAGCGCTGTGACCAGCGTGCTGCTTTGTGGGACTGTGCTTGCAGATTCAGTCGGCTCTTTCTTCGGCTCAGAGAGGAGACGGCGGGATTTTTGTGGGATGACTGGGATACGCTGGGTTCATGGGTTTTCTGTGGGTGTGTGTTTGGGTCAGTGGCAGGCATGCTGCGGTCTGGAAGCGCATCTCTGAAGATCGAAATGTTCAGGCTGTGACCTCTTCAGAATGCTTCGTCTAAACCACTTATTCTGGCCCTGTAAGCGCCACTGACTGTCCGCAGTCGTGCCTGAAGATTTATGTGGCAGCCTGCGGAAACCTTCACATGTTGAGTTTTTAGCTTTTTTGCACTTTTTAAGTTTCTCTTAGAAATATCTTTACAAATTGGATTCAGGATCTCGATCAGAAACCAAGTTGTAATCTTTTAGAAGCCTAAATGATACGTAATACCTGCGACCTTCTGTCGCCTCGCTCATTATAGAGTTGCAAACTGGCCTCGGGAGCTTTATGACGTTGGTGTTCATGGCTGAGAAAGTGCACATAAGCCTAAGATCACTTTGCGCAATGCCAAGCGTCGGCTGGAGTGGTGTAAATAAAGCATAAGCCGTGGGTTCGTATTCGCGTTGGCATGGGTGAAGCTATTTAGGTTTATGGAATCCTTTACGCTGTTATTACTTGAGGCCGTTTTAATGTTTGGTGTTGAAGCGTCTCTTTGCCTTGTCTTCATCTAAAACAGTAAAGAGATATGTGGTAGAATTAGTTACACACCAGAAACTACGGAAAATCACATAAGGAAAACTTTAATTTTGTCAGATTAGTTATTTATTTATTTATTTTTTGGCACCTCATTCGTCGTCGTCGTCTTCCTTCTTATTCTTCCTTCTCCTCCTTCTCCTCCTCATCCTCATCCTTGTCTCCGTCTTCTTCTTCAAGTTGCTTCCAACTCCTAGTGACCATATAGATGCTGTTCTTCAAGAAAGTCCTGTTTTCTGTTCGGGTCTTCAGGCTTCCGAACGGCTGGTTCTTGATTCCTCGCCGCCGTCTTGTTGCTGGTGGTCCTCTTATTCTTTTTTCCTTCAACTCTTTCAAGCATAATAGTCTTTTCCAGTGAGCTGGATCTTCTTCGAATGCGTCCAAAATAAGAGCTTTCAGTAAGGCGTGAGGTTTGATTTGGTCGAGGATCTCGTCTGTTTGCGTTCTTCGCTTTTTAACGAACTCTTAAACTTCTTCACCAACTTCACCAAATCGTTTCGTTTGAAGATCTTGTCAAGCTTGTTCTGCTGAGTGCAAATCCTGTGCTGTATTTCTTGAGTACTGGGGCTGATTTCCATTTTAAGGAGCTAGAAATTCAGATAACTGTTAACATCTGCAAACAAAGTTTAATAGAGTCCAAAATAAACAGGCATCATTTTCTCTTGGACTGTCGAACAGCAGAAACTCAGCTTTGAACAGCTTTAAAGTTTAATTGAGTTTTGTGGCAGCAGAATTTTCAGCGTTTTTAGCTGTTTTGTTGTTTTCTGGTAATAAACTCGTTTTTTCCTCTTGGTCTAACGTGGCTGCTGTAACACCTTGCATGTTATATGTTTTTGTTAATTTAGTCATTGTGGTGTTTCATGTTCAAGGTTATCTGTTAATTATTACTGCTATAAAAGTGAACAAATGGCAGCCAAATTAAGAGCCTCTGTTAAAGCGACAGTTCAGTTCTCATAAATGAGTGATTGGCCTTATGGAGCTGTTAATTATAATACAAAACATGTTCATTTGAGGCTATTCTGATACGTAATTGGTGAGTTTTTTATGTGAATAAAGCTGATGAATGATATCAGTCATGCCCTGGTCTTTTCCAGCTGATGGCACACCCTGTCCAGGTTATTCCGGACTGCTGAACAGTGAGTACCTGGCTCAGGTGTAGTGGGAGCCAAAACAATGTGGATCAGCAGGTTCAGGACGTCAGCTTTAAGCCACCCGCTGTTGCTGCGCTGCCTGTGTCTGTGCCCTATGCGTGGCCCCCAGCTGCACATTTAATCATATTCGTCCCACGGAGCCGTTTAGATGCTGGAAAAAAAGAGGGAAACACATGGTGGGGAAACCCCTGCGGTTCGCTGTAATATGAAAGAATTTTTAAAAACTAACATGTGACCGTCTTCTGCTGAGCTAAGGTACCAGGAGTGGCCGAACGAATTAAATGCATTGATCGCAAGTCGCAAGGGAGCTCTAATTGGAAGGATGAGCCTGTCGGATGAAGCGCTTTAACACGTTTACCGAACTGCAAGTAGGACAGAAACGACATCAGCCTTGGCCCGAAGGAGCGATGTGTTAGTGCTTGCACAGTAACGGGTTTTAAACGAAGAGCGAGCTTGATTTTTGCAGCTCAGACTCTTTCTTCAGGGTGCGCAATAAGGAACGTTCTTGTCTAGGGATAAGCTGGGAATACCGATAAATCTCAGCATTGCAGTATTTTTCGTTTCAGGTGAGGTTTAAGCTTGTGGTTATAAAGCTAATGAACCCATTCTTAGTCTATGCTGCACTCTCAGAAATAAAGGCACAAAACCATCACTGGGGCGGTGCCTCTCGTCACTGGGGTGGCTCCCTCAAGGGTACATCTCAGTACCTTTAGTCAGAACATAACTGAACCATAAACCACTGAAATGATATTGTTTAAGCTGTAGTGACTCCACACACCCCGTCTCGCCTCGAGGCTTTTATTTGACTGTTCTGATTTAAACCATTTGGTTATGAAAAGGTACAAAAATTTTACTTTTTTTACCTGGGAAACGATAATTGAAGGTAGACAACTGGACCTTAAAACCACTGCTGTACCTTTTGGAGAACATTTACAGTGTTTGTACCTTGATGGACAAAAAAATGTACTTTTTATTTCCAACCGTGGAGAAGAAAGTCTGACCAACCTGACAGTGTTTTAATTGGACTGTTTTGTTGTTTTCTTCCCCAAAGTAACCATGTTAACCTGACAGAAACCAGAGGCTGTATTACAAAAACTTCCAATCTGTTTGTCTTAAGATCCGACAGGTCAAGATAAGATTTTTCACGCGTTCGTATTACAGAAATCTTAATAGATCATAGATAGATAATTGTACATAATAGATCATCTTAATTTAGGAATCTTAGTGTCTTAACTTATCTTAAGTTAGGAAAACTTAACTTTTTCAAAACAAACAATCAAAATAATCGAATTAGTCAGCCAGACAGCTAACATTAGTTGCCGTTGTGTGTGTAAAAAAATAAAAGAAAAAACCTAAAGAGAGAAACTTGAAGCTAAGAATATTGTTTCAGCGCTTGTTTAACAGAGTTGCTGTTCTCCACTATCAGTTTCAGTTTCAGTTTCCTAAACGCTTTAGCCGAGGGCACTAACGTTATTCCTGCTAATGAACAGACACACGTTCAACTCCGTCTCCTCAATATTCACCACCGCCACTGTAGTATTTCATATGATGTGTACACAGGAACGTACCAAGACGGGATGGTGGAGATCGTGTCTGTCATTATATCAGTTATGTGCTACCTGGCACTGCACAAGACGATAGAAACAGACCGTTAAACAGAACTTAAGATGCCTCTGGGTTTGTCTTAAAGTTGGGACAGAATTTAGGAGATTTTGTCTGGTCTGTTTGTTTCTGTAACACTGTTTTCTCATCTGGAGTTAATGATAAGATTATGAACTTCAGTACTACTAAAACTTCTAAAAGCTTCTGTACTTAAATCCCTCCGAACTATTTGAAAGTTGTCATGGTGACTGAACAGGTCAGTTAAGAATTCAAAGTTAAGGGGTTTCTGTAATGAGGCCCCAGATACCTAGAAAGAAAACCTGTACAAAACGTGAGAAAATTATATTTAAGAAGCTTTTTATGTGGGAAGTATTTGCTTCGATAAAATACTTTAGAATAAATACTATTAATGCGATAAGTAGTGTTTTTTGAGTACACCAGTGTGTTTGCTTAACCATTTCCAAACCTCTGCTTGAGGAAGCCTAGTATCCTTTCCAGTTTTCACCCAATACCTGGTATGATAAATACCTAGTGAACTGTACTGCAAGTGCTGATTGTTGCCTAATAATACGGTTAAGAATCAGACCTACGGTTTTAGAAGTGTAATCAGGGACAGGGGCTACAAATAGTTCTGTGTAGAAGAGTCCTGTACACATTAGATCTGTTGCATGTCTGTAGCGCAGTGGTTGTGTTGCTCCCGTCAGATAAACAACTAATTAAATGAACAAAAAAATAAAACGTAATAAGCTGAATTTTGTACACTGAGTCTGTGGACTGTGGAAGCAGTGCTGCCGCGCAGTGCAGTGGTTGGAGAGAACTGGGTTAAGGCCTGTGCTTCTCTCCGCATCTCCAACAGCCACAGCCAAGTCTTCCGCAAGCCCGGAGCAGGGAGGTTATGTAATAATCCTATTCGTCTGATGACTAAACTGATTATTCCAGCGCCCAGCAGATAAGGCGGCTTGCGAGTGCTCGCCGCACCTTCATTTGACTCGCCCGTGTAACGTTCTTTCCTCCGTTCTCACAGAGATGGGACGCTCTATGATCTCGTCATCAGGCTGTAGCCACTGTGTACGTGGGCACAAACGTGGTCTCGGCGTATGTCGTTTATCCTTAGATATGTTGCACCTTTCCTGGTTTAGGCTGTGGGATTAATTCAGCTGTCTTTGCAGCTGGTGGGTTGCACAGGTGGCGCAGAAACTGCGGCCGTCAGGTGACGTACTAAAGCGAAACGGTGCGTTAATGATCGAGTCGTCTATCGTTATTTTACAGCTGGGGCAGTTTGGTGCAGGGTTTTTTTTTGAGCACTAAAATATTACGAAGGGTTCATAATGAGACTGAATGACATGGACAAAATACTACATTGTGGTTGCACTGCTGCATATCGAGATCACAATATGCTCTGGAGTACATTAAGAAGACCTGGCCTGCTTTATTTTGACTGAAATGATCTCTTAATTCATCAAACCACCCAGTGAAGCTCATCTGGAACATCAAAGTAGGGCTTATCTGCATTTTGCTAGATCAGTTTTGCATATGTGGGATGGAGGTTAGGGAACCGGCCCTGTGACCGGAAGGTCGCTGGTTCGATCCCCAGTGCCGACAGTACATGACCTGAGGTGTCCTTGAGCAAGACGCCTAACCCCCAACTGCTCCCGGGCACTGTGGGATAGGGCTGCCCACCGCGCCGGGCAAGTGTGCTCACTGCCCCCTAGTGTGTGTGTTCACTAGTGTGTATGAGGTGTTCCACTTCACGGATGGGTGAAATTTCCTCGTAGTGGGACCAATAAGGGTCACTTAAACAATAACAAACTCCTTGTTAGAGTCGTTTAATCCGGATCCCTGGTCTTTTGTTGACGTGGTTCTGGACATTGCAAAAGCAGCTGTGAACAAGTCCCAACCCCAAATCATCTCCCATCATGCATTTTTTTGCATGTTGTGCTTCCCATAGAACCTCGCAACCGGATTTGGCTCTTTATTTTGTGCCAGACTCCCTTTAAGAGGAGGCGGCGAGCAGAAGGATCTGGAGGGATTGGTGACGGAGACTGGAAGGACCGTGGCTGACTCACTGCAGCGCTCTGTCAGGTCCAGCCCTGGAGGAATAGGTTCTCTTCTCCAACAAAAGCCAGTATTAGCGCTTGGCCCAGTTTAGAACGCTGTATGTGTCCACGTGAGCGCTCACCTCTGGCCTTTTATATCTCAGAGCACATCTGGGTCCGAGGTGTGTTCAGATTGAGCTAACAGCATCTGAGCGAACAGCGTCTTCCTTCAACTGCAGCGAGTCGGCCACTTACAGTTGTATAAAAAGGTTTTTATCTTGGTGCGCAAAGAAGACGGCCTAGAAAAATCGCAGAGCGAGACGTTTCTGCCAGAAAGAGTGGGTAGAAATTCCTAAAACAAGAACGGAAAGACAAAAAGAATTGGTAAAAAGAAGGTGTTGCAGTACCCACTTTGTAGGGTGTGCACACTTTTTCACAGTCCATCTTTTTTGTTTATTTTTTTTAGCTAGTTTGTTTTAGAGCTTGTTACTTTTCCCAATCAAAAAAACAACAAAGTGTGTCATTTGGCCAGGAGTGCCTAAACTTTCACATACAACTGTACATCATAGTGCTTTAACAGACACACTGAATCCCATAATCTGATGAACACACTAAGATTACGGTGTCTTTCCATAGCATAAACACATTCCTAAGGGCTGTGATAACTAAACGGATCGAATGTGGTGACTATCATCAATCGTTAGATGGGATTGTTGAGTGTATATATGTTTATATATGTTTATATAAGGGTGGTCAATTGATTTAGATAATTAATTGCGGTTATTTTGTGTAGTCGTGTAGTTTATTAGGCTCTTTTATTTGCATAAAATGCACCCTGAGGAAAGATCCTTCTTTTTTTCGTAGTTTTTCCAGCAGTGCATTTCGTGGTCACTGTATGAGCAAACAAAAAAAGGCTTAATGGAGAATATATTTACTCCTTTCAGTAATTCAGTGATATTATGCACATAATTTGAAGACATGGTTCATAATCTAATCTAATGAATTTCAACAGAGTAAAAACAGTTTCCGGTTTTCATGGCCCGACGTCTAGAGAGAACATCGTGTTCCCGCCAGTAAGACACACACATGCACACATGCATAAATATATTATATAATATATAGTGTGTGTGTGTGTGTGTGTGTGTGTGTGTGTGTGTGTGTGTGCATATAGTTAGGTTAGGGATCCAGCCTCGTGACCGGAAGGTCGCCGGTTTGATCCCCAGAGCCGACAGCACATGACTGAGGTGTCCTTGAGCAAGACACCTAACCCCCAACTGCTCCCCGGGCGCTGCGGATTGGGCTGCCCACCGCTGCGGGCAAGTGTGCTCACTGCCCCCTAGTGTGTGTGTGTGTGTGCTCACTAGTGTGTGTGTGATGTTTCGCTTCATGCATGGGTTAAATGTGGAGGTGGAATTTCCCCATTGTGGGACTAATAAGGGTCAATCAATCAATCAATCAATCAATCAATAACAATCGCTGTCTTGTTTGCTCCTCGTAGGTTATCCATAGGTCTCCCATAAGCCCTGTCCAGTGTGGTTTACTGAAGGTGCCAAAGCCATTTAAAAGCTTGATTTGTAGCTACACAGTAGAATTGTAGGTTCTAGTGTAGCAGCACGTTGCAAAAATGAGAACATTTATGATGCTTTTTCACAAAAAGAGCGTTTCTCTTTCACATGGTTACAACGTAGGTGCACCGCGCCGTTTTCGGGGCCTTTCACCATTTTGGCAGGCAACCTCAGCTTCATTGAGCAGCGCAGTGGAAGTTTATGACATAACAAATGCATAACAGATCACAGGCAGTAAATACTCGCTTCATACCTCAGTTTTTAAGTGCGCTAACCAGTTTATTTGACTGTATTGCCTTCATTGTATTTGTTTTGTAGCTGGTCTGATAATTAAACGCTGAAAGCTGAGCGGCAGGGATTTCTCTTTCTATCAGTAGCACTTCTCAGTGAGCTCACACCGCCAATCGGTGACGGCCTGAAAGTATGATTGAGTTGTATGTGTTTGTCTGGCCATTCGGAGTAGAACAGAAAGTTGATGTCATCATTTTTAATACTCCCGTCATGTTTATATTCCACGGTATACCTTACTATAGTTCTATCGCCCGGCCATAGAACACACTGTGGCTGTATGGTTGAGGAGGTGATTTGTTATTTACACTTGAGCCGTGACTTTTGTGATTTTTAATGAGGGGTTACAGTTATTTTTAGTAATCCAAGAACGGCAGGTAAAAATGCATATTGTGTAGGTAGAAAAGTCGTTTAATTGAGCAGAGAAACGATCGGCGCCCGTGTTTGCTTCACTTCCAGTCAAAAATGTGTTGGAATAATATATTTTAATCATAATTTATTGAGTGCAATACCCAGCAACTTTCACACATTGCGTTTTATGTCCATATGAATGTCTTTCTTCATTAAATTTCACAAATTTGTTGGTAAAAATGTCAAATTAAGGCATCTTTGAGTGTCTGACGAGGCCGTGAAGGCAGCTACTTCTCCATCTGCTGAAGCTTCTTGATGCATACACTATGCAAATGAACGTAGTGAAGCCTGCGGTGGCACCTGGAGAAACACTGGCCCGTGTGCGTTCTGAGCGATCTGACTGCTCGCCGCCCTTCTTTGTCAGACCCGACGCACTTCAGGCGGTAGGCTTAGGGGGTCTGAAGCTTCGGCTTGGCCCCGAGCCGTGTTGTGTCATACGTTCTGGAGGCTTCGAGGCTGGCTTTCTTCCTCGGGCTCAGCTTATTCTCGCAGGCTGCGCTGCGCTTCCTCACAGCCCAGAGGGCCCATGTGACAGATGCTGCTCTTGGTGAATATGACTCTGCGCAACGGCCAGCGTGAGTCGACAAGTCCTTGCCTCTCTGTGTGTGTGATGGGTGAGCCACCTCCCCCTGCCGCTCGGGCCTGGCAGCTGGTACCAGCTGGGCTCATTAACACAGTTCCGAGGCACGTGCTGTCTGTTCTCTTAGACCTGTCTGCAGAGAGAGATTTCGCTAGACCACTTTTACAGTCAGCCTGAATGGGAAATCATCATAATGCATTATCCTCCCGTCCCGTGACCTATTTCTGAGTAAAACATGGAATCAGACAGGGTTTCTCAGCGTTTTCTCTCGATGATTGGGGGGGGTGGAGGGGGTCGGAGATGAAAGCTATGGGTTAGTAGTGATTGTAATAGCACCAAAATGAGAATTAGTAATTGAAGCTGAAATTCAGGAGACACTGGGCCAAAAATTGAAGAAGCAAAAGAAGTTGCTTGCTTGGTTTATTAAAGTATGTGCCTGCAAATTATCCGGCATCCTTAACAGCAGGGACCAGTTGGTCATTCAAAGCAACGGATTCCATAATGACAAGTGTATTCAATCCCGGTTTTCGAGATTGCATTAGCATTTAAATTGATGAGGAAAAATGAATACCCACAGTAATCTTGATTGAATTATTAAGCCTGTATTGTTGAGAATTTGTGTCCAGTCATTTTGAACCCCACTACATTAATGTGTTTATTAATTAAGCGCTTGATTATTGATGATTATTGATTTTGATTCTTCATTAAGTATTTTATCATTTTACCCGATAATTATCAGAAGTGTAAACTGTCCTCTGCAGGATGGGGCCTGCTGTTTTTCCCTCGTCGCTGTCGTCAAGTTCATCGTGATACTTTGTCATTTGGATTGTGTCGGAGGTGTTGGGTGTGGTCAGCTGGATGGCTGGCTGACTCATTACTTCGTGGTGATGTATGTGCAAGTGTTTTAGCACAGAACGTTCCTGTGCAGCCTGGAGAGGAACGTCCTGCTCCGTCCCACTTCTGTTCTGTCTGATGCTGATAATTGACCTTAGTCCAGCTTGAGACCATCTGCATCTCTGTGTTTATGACTAGGGGTGATCCACCAGTCATGGTGTTTATGGTTCCAATTTGGTGGAGGATTTATTTGTTTATTTTTTTGGCTGATATACAGTTGATTATAATATAATGAAACCTGAAGTTCATCCTGTTTGGGGCACATTGTTGTCTATTAGCCACAGCTGCTACATCATTAACATCAAAAATGCAGACAAACCCAAAATGAAAATAATACATGCCAGTTGCGTGTTTAGAGCATACATAGGGGCAGTCGTGGGCTGGAGGTGTGACCAGAAGGTTGCCGTTTCGATCCCCAGTACTGCCAGTCCACAACTGAGGTGTCTTTGAGCAAGACACCTAACCCCCAACTGCTCCCCGGGCGCTGTGGATAGGGCAGCCCACCGTGCCGGGCAAGTGTGCTCACTGCTCCCTAGTGTGTGTGTATTCACTAGTGTGTATGTGGTGTTTCACTTCACGGATGGGTGGAATTTCCCCGCTTGTGGGATTAAAAAAGTATCACTTAACACTTAAATATCGGCTGATACTGGTCATGCAATGTTCTGCTAATGCATCTGTGCTTATGACCAGTTAAAGTAACGAGTTAATGAGGGGCATAAAATACAGCAAGTTGAGATGTTGGTCACATCTATGAGACCATCTGTGATAGATGATGAAAACGAGTGCGCGCATCCAAGAAATCACGGTCGTAGATATAAGCACCTTCCAACTCGGTGCTCGTTGGTTTAACAGGCTTACTAAAATAGTTTGTTTTACTTATTTATTCATTTAAAAAGTGTACAATAACGGAAGAGTACATTCCGCATCGTGCATTAAATCACCCTAGTCTTGGATGTGGTTCTCTGCAGTGCTGGGTTTGCCAGGTTCTTAAGAAGGTCAAGCGTACTAGCCAGTAACTTGCTGTGCAGCCTGTTTGCTGCACTGTAGTTATTATTTACATAAGAATCATGTGTTTGTCAGATACAGCTGTGTGGTTTCATTTTCTGTGTTCACTTCTTTTTCCAACACGATGCAACGTCTACCCGAAAAGTCCAACAAAAAACATCGACAGGGCTGCGTTTCTCAGACGGCCGCTGAGAACAGTCGGTGATTTTATCTTCTTAGAAAAGGATGAAGAGAAAGACCGACATGACCAGTCTGAATGGAAGGATAGTCACTGAGTAGAACCTGTGAAGTAGGAATTCATCCCAGGACCCTAAGTAAATTTAATCCCATGCAAATAGAGCTTTAGATTTTGTTGAACAGTCACCTCGCTTGTAATCCTACTGAAGTTTTGTAAAGCCTTTTAAAAGACAAAATCCTTGCTCTTCTGTTGTGTTTAATAACCACAGCCAGCTTTTTAGAAAATAATCTTTGTGGGTTAGTGTCACATGCAGTGCGGATGACCTCATTGACCTTTGCCTCTCCCTTTTGTGTGTGTGTGTGTGTGTGTGTGTGTGTGTGTGTGTGTGTGTGCGCGTGTGCGCCCGCGCATGCATGTTGCAGTGATCCCGGCATCTCAAAGCACCCACGTGTTGGCAGCATCACACATTATGTAACCAGACAAAAGCCTGCCCAGCCAGTGCAGAAATCTCTGCGTGTTTTTATTTGGGTGAGTGCTGCTTTTGAACAGCTTCATGGCCCAGGTGGCTCTGGCAAAGCCCAGCAGAGCCCACTCACGTTCACTTCCAGCCCACCAAAACCCTCACAGTATAAAACCCAGGTTCACTCATTCACACGGGGCTGTTGTCTACCGATGTCTACTATTCAAAGCAACAGCTCACAGCCCGGTTCCCATTTCTGCCTTTATATCTGTGCCTGGCCTCTCGGCCGTTTTTGAGAACACACTGTTTTAACACGCTAATCTGCCTCGTTAACGTCTCTTAAGTGCAGCAATCAGCCTCGGCGAATAAAACCAGGGAGTGAGAGAGACGTGTACTAATGTAGTCAAAACACACCTGCAGAGCTTCATGGCAGCTGTTTCTGCTTAGAGGTGCGGCTGACCTGGACTAATTGTTATTACACAGTTATTACACAGTTATTTCACAGGGGACTGTTGTCTCATCATATTTGACCTTTTACAGGTACTTTTCAGATTGATCAGATTTTCCTTAACTGTAACCAGGGTGCCAGTTACAGGGGTTTCTGGGGGTTCTGGCTCACCTAAACATCAAAAATTTCTAGTGGGCGCATGAAAATAACCCTAGGACGTTATGTTGTTTTGTAAGGGTGAAATAGATGCTTTAATACATATTCAGAGAAAAGTCAAGGTTTAGCTGCTTCACCCACAAAACAGCAAGCTTCTGTCTTTGACAGCGCTGGTCTCCCTCAGGGTGGTGCTGTAGTATAGACCGGATGGTCCTCAATAGTCTGGCAACTGTAACTATACCCAGGACACCTCTGAAAAACTTTACAATATGCCATATTTGTAAATCTGAAAACTCGTCCAAATTCCCAAGAGTTGGGTGAAAAGTGTGAAAATTTCTCGAATCGGAGACAAAAGTGGAGATGTAAAGATGTGAGATCTCAGAAAATGTGTGGAAGAAAAATCGGCTTTTCTGTACATTCAGAACCGAAAAATCTCAATTTTAGAACACCTGCATTGCTTAAATGTGGCATTTCCTTTCCCTGTTCTGAAGGATATTACAGAAGGAGTGAGTGTGTAGTATATTTTTCATAGATATGCTCATCTTTGGTGTCTTGCCTTGAAGGGACACTTTGGCCAAAATGAAAAATGTGACCATTGCTGCATCTGTAAACAAGCCTTCTCTCATCCTGCAGTCTCGCATTTGTCTCCAGAGTGAGATTTTCTGGTGTTTTTCCAGGTTTGAGAAACTTTTGAAGAGCTATGACTGCTTTGTTGTGGAGTTTTTGGGGTGGGATGTTGGAAATGTTTTATTTGTTCATTTTGGTTAGGCTGTGGAATGCAGAAGAAAGGCAGATGGCCAATATCACTGCCAGGAAGCTGAATATTTTGCTAATTTCAGTCTTCATTACATCATTACAGCAGTGATAATAAATTACTCGAATGACCAAAATCACTCCTCAGATGAGACGGACGCCAAAATAGAAGTTAAAGTTATGAAGGTAGCTGGCTGTCTGCGTTCCTTACCTCAGGTTGGCTTGGTTTCTCTGACCGACAGGGTAAAGACTTTTCTTTGTGTAAAGTGAATTTCGAATTTTCTTTCTTTTCTTCCAGCTTGATTGTATTTATTAGCCTACAGATCCGTGGCTAGACTAGCAGTCACTGGCTGTGTTTTACATACAAAGATTTTTGCCAATCCATTTGAATACCGTAACGTTTACAGATTCAGACTGACGTGTTTATGCTCACTCTGTTCAACAAATTGATGGGAAATCTTCGTCCACTACGTGAACACGAACATCACGTGACGTCCAGTCAGTGAGATGAGCAGCAGTGAGCAGTGATTGTATTTCGAATTGCTTTAAAATGAGGTCAGACTCAGAAAAACGTCCTTCACATGTGCTTATTAAAGAAGGCAGAAGACGTCGTGTTCTGAGACACATAAGCTGGACTTGGAATGAGAGATTCTGATTCAGATTGGTGGTGGTGTTCTGATAAACCCAGAGCTTGTGGAGCTTTTACCTGTGCTTTTTAATTCTTGTGGTTTCTTTTTAAACATTTTTCCTTGACTGGGCCAGCGCCCACGCTTAGTCATCAACCTTGTTCCACCCAGCCGACTGGCTATTGAGTTTGCACCAGCCAGCTGCCCTGCCCTAACCTGTTTTTTGATGTATTCTCTTTCGGGTCAGTTTGTTAATGCACAAGTATTCATTTGTTTGTGAAGTCAAGTCAGTGAAGCCATGATAAGATCAATGCTCAGTGCAAATTTTGTGATTTTTGATAAATTGCCTCAAATATATAAGTATAGTGATTATTTTAGAGTACTGCTCGGTCGTCTTCATCTGGCTATTTTGAGTCGCAAGAAACCCTCTAAAATCTCCAAGATCGTAACTTTACGGGCGAAGGGAAAACAAACTTTATTTTTAATGTAAGTCAGTGGAACCAAATTTTGTTCAGAGTAATGTTGGGTCGTTTCTGTTGGTCCATTCATCATGAAATTTCCACACAATATAAAGGGCAACAGGCATTTCATGTCAAAAACTGACACTGACAGAAATGGAGCTACAAGGTTTTCTTCCGACAACAGCGGTCCAGTACATATGGGACATGCAAGTATCTATATGAGATACTGTGCTTTCAGACTATTTATATGTATAATTATGTGTACTGTGCCACTGCCTGCTGCAACACCTCACAGCATAATAGATCCACCCTCATGCTTTACAGTTGGAGTTTTGTTCTTTGCATCAAATCCTTTTTCTTTTCTCCAAACATACCTTTTGGTGTTGTTGCCGAAGAGTTCAATTTCTGTTTAATCAGACCCCGTAAGTTGAGAGAAAGTATGATTTTGTTTTTTTATTTCTAGTATGTTAAATTCAGCAAGTAATAAATGCTAAATGTCCCTTAAAGTTTGTATCAATATGCCATATTCATGTTTGCTCTGTGCAGAGGTGGCATTAACTTCTTTTTACTTATAGCAGCAAAATTTGTAATTTGACAGTGTTCAAACTTGGGCATACGTCCATGACCACAGGTGTATAAAGCCGAGCCCCTAGGCCTGCAGACTGCTTCTACAGACATTAGTGAAAGAATGGGTCGCTCTCAGGAGCTCAGTGAATTCCAGCGGGGTACCGTGATCGGACAACACCTGTGCAGCAAGTCCAGTCGTGAAATTTCCTCACTACTAAATATTCCACAGTCCACTGTCAGTGGGATTATAACAAAGTGGATTGGCAGCGACTCGGCCACGAAATGGTCGGCCACGTAAAATGACAGAGCGGTCAGCGGATACTGAGGGGCGTAGAGCGCAGAGGTCACCAACTTTCTTCAGAGTCGATCGCTACAGACCTCCAAACTTCATGCGGCCTTCAGATCAGCTCAAGAACAGCGTAGAGAGCTTCATGGAATGGGTTTCCATGGCCGAGCAGCTGCGTCCAAGCCTTACATCACCAAGCGCAATGCAAAGCGTGGAATGTAGTGGTGTAAAGCGCCGCCACTGGACTCTAGAGCAGTGGAGACGTGTTCTCTGGAGTGACCAATCACGCTTCTCCGTCTGGGAATCCGATGGACGAGTCTGGGTTTGGTGGTTGCCAGGAGACGGTACTTGTCTGAATGCATTGTGCCGAGTGTAAAGTTTGGTGGAGGGGGGATCATGGTGTGGGGTTGTTTTTCAGGAGTTGGGCTCGGCCCCTTAGTTCCAGTGAAAAGAACTCTTAAAGCTTCAGCACCAAGAGATTTTGGACAATTTCATGCTCCAAACTTTGTGGGAACAGTTTGGGGACGGCCCCTTCCTGTTCCTACATGACTGCACACCAGTGCACAAAGCAGGTCCATAAAGACACGGATGAGCCAGTTTGGTGTGGAAGAACTTGACTGGCCTGCACAGATTCCTGACCTCAACCCGATAGAACACCTTTGGGATGAATTAGAGCGGAGACTGTGAGCCAGACCTTCTCATCCAACATCAGTGTCTGACCTCCCACATGCGCTTCTGGAAGAACGGTCAAAAATTCCCATAAACACTCCTAACCCTTGTGGAAAGCCTTCCCAGAAGAGTTAAAGCTGTTATAGCTGCAAAGGGTGGGCCGACATCACATTAAACCCTATGGATTAAGAATGGGATGTCACTCAATTTCAATAATAGTGTATGTCAAACTGAAAAACGGAGGTACAAGGCTTTGTTCGGACAGTAGCGATATGTGACGTATCATAACATAGATGGGGCATGTTAAATACATATAGGTACTTATTGATAATACAACTGGTGTATGTTATTTCATACAGGTGCCTTATTAGAATTATTACATATAGGTACTGTAATTCAAATGAGACCAGAGTATGATCTCACTTCCTGACTCCATAACAAAAACAAACCTGTGTGTGTGTGTGTGTGTGTGTGTGTGTGTGTGTGTGTGTGTGTGTGTGTGTGTGTTTGAGATGCCGCTGACTTGGCAGAGGTTGCCGTTTTCTTAGAGTCTCGCTCTGTTCTCTCTACTGGAGCAGTAGCCAGAGACTGAAGCAGCAGCCGAAAACGTTTCCGTGCTGAAAAGGCCCTTTATGGAACTTTTCGTCTCTTCGTGACACGGCTAGCTGCATGCCTTTTGTCTAAAAAGAAAGAGAGGGAGTGAAAGTGGGAGAGAGAGTGACAGTGATGAAAGAGGGAGAGGAGGAGTGAAGTTATGAGTCACGAGGCGTCGTTCCTAAACAGTAATAGAGGCAGAGCTATTGGAAAAGGCAGTTAGAGTGTCTGCCGGGCCCATGTGCCTTGCCATCGACAAAGACCAATGAGCTTCAGCGGAATTTTATTAGCTTCGCTGGTGCTGGAGTGATCTCACTTCCAGTATGGTCATCCCTTCAGTTTGCCTTGCTCTCCTGATTGGAATTTTAATGGCTTATCACCACGCTTATCACCTCTGGCCTGCATACTGGTGCCTTTGTCTTCATCTTTATTGATGCTTCTCCGTTGCCTTGTAGCTTTTTCGTTTTTACCCGTCTCCTCGCTGATCGGCCTGCTCTGCTGAACCTTTCATCTTTAGTTGCCATAGCTGTGTTACTGGTGACAGCCTGGTAATGCTGTGTGTGTATTCAGGCTGGGTGGGCTCTTTTATGGATATTAGCATTGTTCCAGTTGCCTGTCCAGGGCCTTCATGTGCTGACTCCTCAAACGGCCTTCTCTTTGAGGTCAGCCTTTTAGGTGATGGGGTGGGTTACTTAATGAGGCTAAAAGGTTTTGTTCTGGCAGCAGCCACATTTTGTGTGTGTGTGTGTGTGTGTGTGTGTGTGTGTGTGTGTGTGTGTGTGTGTGTGTGTGTGTGTGTGTGTGAGAGTGAAGATGCAAACTCCACACAGAGAGGACCCCGGTCACCCGGCAGGGCAATTGAACCTAGGCCCTCCTTGCTGTGAGGCGACAGTGCTACCCACCGTGCCGCCCTATACACACACACACACACACACACACACACACACACACACACACACACACACACACACACACACACACACACACACACACACACACACACACACACACACACACACACACACACACACACACGGGACATTGGAACATATAAGTATCCATATGTGATATTTTTATGTGTACTGTGCCACTGGCTGCCACACAACCTCACAGCATAATAGATCCACCCTCATGCTTTACAGTTGGCACGGTGTTCCTTACATCAAATCCTTTTTTAACCTTATATTATGCTGTTGTGGCCAAAGAAATCACTTAATCAAAAAACTTAAGATTTAGTTAGATTTTGCTTTATTTTTTTCCCAGTATGATAAAAACAGCAGTGATGCTGCATTGAGTGTCCTTCATGAAGTTTCTTAGAATGAATTATTCTGGTGGGCAGTATGGATAGTATGGATATCGTTACTTCGACAAACTCAGTCACAGTACGCTTAATGTGATTATCGCCAGTGCTTCAAAAACACTGCAACAACTGCATATTTCATTATAAAGAGGGCGTAATTCACGGGTTATGTATAGTTTTTCAGGATAAGAGCATTAACGTTGTTTTTGTGCTGTCTTGTCTTGCTTTATTTGTTACTGATAGTGGGCATCTCACCATATGTTACTGCCACGATACGTCGCCCGTGATGTTTCGATTCTGTGATGTTCGTTATGTTCAAGACAATCCTTCACGATACATCATAACGTCTGTGTAACTGAAGTAAAATGCTCCTAAATAGGCAAATAGCAGGAATGATGTATTTATTAGTGTCAGTTTCACAGAATTTGACAACTGATATGAAACAATGAACAACAAAACACACAGCTGAGCTTCGTGCCTCAGACACACACACACACTGACTGGGGAGTTTAGAGCGTTTACAGTGTATGCATGTTTCAGTGAATTAGTGCCTTTGTATCGATAATGTATCATAAAAGAAAACTATAAGATATATTATATATTTTGTATATGCAAATATACATATTTATACTGTATACTTTACGTGACACAAAGTCGAGTGTTTGGTGTTGGAATGAAAGCCCAAATCGGACGTTACGGTGTGTCTAAACTTTAGCTGAGCCACTGTCATGCTTAGTTTTTCTGAGGTTTTTCCTGCCTCTCGTTTTTCCCTCTTTCTGTCAGCACCACCTATCGAAGGGCTCCCACACCTCCGATTAGTGACCCCTCTTAAATATAAATGAGTGGAATCTGTTTGATTGGCCATTCGGATGTGGAATAGAAGTTTCACACATAATTTTGAAATACCAGCATAATTTTTAAATGCTGCAATGTACTTTATTACTGTGATACTGCCCAACTCTGGTAGACAAGCGGTCCTGTGGTCAGAAACCGACCACCAGTAGAGGATGGAAGAATATAGTGTCTGAAACTATATACATGCCGGTCAGCCAGTGTGAGTAAAATAGACATGAGCACATACAGTATTTGAGTTTGTGTGTGTTATTGTGCAGTGGAAATGGTTTTATTTTTCCTTTGTTGAGATCCATACGAAGTCATTTAAAAACCAATTAATTTTAGTTAAAATTAGACAGTAACTCTGTTAGACCTGCTTAATTGTTAGTGTCATATATATATATATATATTGTATTCATTGTATTTTTAATTGGAATTTGTGCCGCTGTTGTTCATGTTTCCTCTTTTGTAATTCGTCATGCTTTAAACTAACTAAATAAGGACTTATGTCTTCCTGGAAATGTCATGATGTCATGTTTTTGCTCTGTTGCCCACACATATTGATTTATAATAATGTTCACTGACATGCACAAATTTCAGGCCAGAATAAAATAAAATTCTTAGGCCATTTTTAAATGTTAAAAAAAAAAAAACACATCAATCCAAAAAACTCAAAGCTGCCGCTGCTGTCGGCTCCAGTCTCGTCTGTGTTTATTTGCAGTTTGACATTTAATGATTCATTGAGTCATTTCCTGAAGAATCATACTTGGATCTAATTATGAAGTCAGATTTACAGCGTCATTGGTGATCTGTGGCTTCCTCTCTGTGTTGGTCCTGCTCCTTTTTTTGCCTGATTTTTGCTGTGGTCAGTCTGTAGGCTAATGTTTTTAAGTTTTGTTGATTTTTTTCTTATGAATTTCAGCAGGAAGTGGTGGTGGCTCATATTGCATAGTGGACCTGAGTGTTCGACTTGTCGTGTTCAGTGCAGAAGACTTCCGATTCCTTTTAGGGCCTGAATGATGCATCATTAAATCAGCCGATATCAGTTACGCTGATTTGAACCGTTTCTGTGAAAAATCCTTACAATAAGGCACTGTTAACAAGTGATTTAAAGCTGATCCACTTGTACCAGCACAACACACACTAACACCACCACCAGTGTAACTGCAGTGCTGAGAATGATCCACCACCCAAATAGTGCCTGCTCTGTGAGGGTCCATGGGGGTCCTGACCACTGAAGAACAGGGTAACGGAGTATCAGAGAAGCAGATGGACTACAGTCTGTAACTGTAGAACTACAAAGTGCACTCCCATTTCTTTTTTCCCCACTTGTTTTTCGAGTGTTTGAAACCTTCTGGGAGTGCAGGCTTGCAAAGACAGTGAATTGAAGATACTAGCTTGGATGGAAACATGCATACGACAAAAAACAACTTAGTGAATGTTTTTGAAACGGCGTTGTCACAGTTACGAGTATTATTATTGTGAATTTGTTCCATGTTCTTCACAACACAGACTGTATTATTGAGCTAAGCTGCAGAGCCACAACAGCGATCATGGGGGAGACATGTGACTAAAAGAGTCAATGGAGCTCCAGTCATGCACACACATATGGCATGCTGTGCCAAGGCCTGAGAACAGGGTCAGTGAGGGCTGTCTGTTTTTCTGTCTCATTTTATTTGGCTAACTCTCTCTCTCTCTCTCTCTCTCTCTCTCTCTCTCTCTCTCTCTCTCTCTCTCTCTCTCTCTCTCTCTCTCTCTCTCTCTCTCTCTCTCTCTCTCTCTCTCTCTCTCTCTCTCTCTCTCTAGGCGTGGTGGTACCGGTGCTGGTGGTTTGAGGGAGACTTGCTCTCCTGTGTTTTTCGCTGCCCTGATGCCCCCCTGCAGCATTGTTGCTTCATGATCACATGACCGTGGATATGGACGCAGTCCTATCCGACTTTGTCCGCTCTACAGGAGCCGAACCTGGACTAGCCAGAGACCTGCTGGAGGGTGAGAGCTTCCACACTTCCATACTTCACAAATAGTGGGCGCTATGGCCAAAACTGTACATCACGGTATAATTAAGATTTCTAATGTTTTTTGTCTAAATCAGAGTACATGCCTAAATAAACGTGTTTTTGTCGATTAACTATGCCACATTATTTTGGAAAGTTCCTTTTTTTAATAAGCAACATATTTAACTGAAATAGATCTAAAGTAGTTTTATTGGGTGAAAATAGTAAAAATGGATATGAATAATATATAGACAGATTTGAATATTGGCTTTCGAGATAAAGGTGAGGGCACAGCAGCTTCTCCGAGCTCAGCAAAAGGATGCTGTATCGTTAGTTTCATACGTGCATCTCCTCCCGTTTACCTTCTACGAGTGTCACCACTGGAATTTG
Organism: Pygocentrus nattereri; assembly: GCF_015220715.1. Taxonomy (NCBI): domain Eukaryota; kingdom Metazoa; phylum Chordata; class Actinopteri; order Characiformes; family Serrasalmidae; genus Pygocentrus; species Pygocentrus nattereri. Next base: position 4,162,974 of record NC_051234.1, on the reverse strand, counting down.
GTCAGTTTTACGAGACGTTCATGTTATGAGTATTCGCTGAACATTTTCAGAGACTCTTGGCTTGTATTGAGGACCAGATTCGAGACCAAAGCTTCGCCTCAAGGATCACTCACTCCTTTGACAACTAACCGGACTAACGTACGTCAGACTGCGGTCACCACACAGGAGGCATATGGAAACATCTGTGGTCAAGAGCGATAACTATTTTAATGGCTTTGGCTCGTCACTGGGAAAATGCGAGTCTGAATTTTGGTGATGCCATATCCAAAATGTCAGGAATTATCAGCTGTACTGTTGCTACTGTTGATACATTTGTGAGGCATCAATAACGAAGAATATTACCAACCAATTGATTTATCATTGTCTTTTAATTAAGGTTCAGCAGAGCAAACCTAATAGGTTGCATGGTAGATTGCAATCACTATATGTAGAAATCGTATGGTTGCAACATTTGTCCATATAGTAATCTGACTGTTGACCACCCACAGGCTGGCTAAAGTGACCACCTATGGACCACTGTTTTCATGTATCCTTGGCCTGTGTCTGGTTAATCATTAATAGTTAATTGCAATAACAGCTCTGGCAAAAGCTCATTTACTGCAGATTTACAAGCAATATTATAAAAAACTAAATGTTGCTTTTTTGTTGATTTATTTTGTGCAAACCATAGCAAGACACCAGTGTTCCCACATGTGGAATGGAGCTTGTTGGGTGATGTGGGACCCTTTATTAATACTACATTTGTTGGACCTGATATTGATAACTTCTGGAAACCTGGCTGTTGAGCTGCACTGGTTGAACGCGTTCAGCTGGAATAAATGAATCCTGTGTAGTGGATTGAAAATCATGTGCTGTATCATTTATTTGGTGACCATGTGAAGAAACTGGACTGATTTTGTTTTCGGTTTTGAAAACGCAGCATGCTGTTTACAGTACTGACTAAAACGTAGAGTTAAATCCGTATGTAGAGACGTCACTGCGCCATCCCACCGAACGGTTCTGTGGCTCTGAGCACGAGTAGCTAACAGTGTTCCTCATTGAACAACAGTTTCCTCATTGAACAGTGTCTATGTGGACATGCTGGAACTGGAAGGTCATGCAAAGAAGTCTCAGGTTAACAGTCAACCACAGTTATTTTCCACGTTGTTATCCGAGTAGGAGAGCACTGATAGCGCCGCAGGCCGAAACCGTCATCAGAGCAGTGCTACCACAAAAACAGACTCGTCTGAAACAAAGTGGTTAAACTTCTTCTCGAATAAGTTTTAAAGATAAAGTTTGTGAACTTCACAGACTTGGTTTCAATCGAGTGATTACAGAAAATGGATAATTATCTCGCAGTGATCACAGAACTGAAGAAAGGAATGTAAAGTCTTTCTTTAATTATTAAATTGGTGCTGTATATAAAGCACCGCATAAATTTTATGAACATTAGGCTGTTCATATTAAAGTTTTGAATAATTTTTCTCTTGTTTTGTGGTGTTATTTATGTCTGCAGTCTTCAATCACGACATTACTCAATGACCTGACACTATTTTTCGGGGCTTTGATCCAGAAAGCGATGGGCGTCCTGTGTGCGGTGTATCTGTAGTGAAAACGACGGCTGACTCCCTCGGAGTTCTTACCAGTCTGCCAGATCAGCTACATGCACATGTTCATAAGCTAGAAGGCAGTCGTTTAAGTCCTCCAAGCCGAATGTACGCAGTGAGGTAAAGCCAGGACAAACCCGATGCATGTTGCTTAGCAACGCTCCTTTCAGATAAGGATATGAGTTTAAAAATATATTGTCCTGCAGCATTTACCGGCAGCGCTCGCACCACAGAGCACTATTTGATCAGGTGGCCGCAACGGAATGTCTCTCTGCCATGCGCCGGCCGGCCGTATTGACATTCAGTTAATATTCAAATACCCCCCCCCCCCCCCCCCCCCCCCCGTCTCTCACACAGCTAATAACATTATTAATAACATGGTCTTTTTTTCCACCTCAGGCAAGAACTGGGACCTGACGGCTGCACTGAGCGATTTTGAGCAGCTGAGGCAGGTGCATGCTGGGAGCCTGTCCTACACATTTTCAGAGGAGAGGGAGCAGGCCGTGGCCGAGAGGGACATGGCCAGGGTGGGCCGGCCTCTCCTGCACCGGCAGGACGAAGTGGTGCAAGGTACAGCCGCACCGCTCTCTGCTGCTTGGCAGTAAAAAATAACCTAATGTTGAGACTTTTATCGACAGGATGTGCTTCACACTCTCCCCCTCTTCTGGTCTAGAAATATGAAAAGATGTGTGATGAGGCGTGTAGACCTTTTACAGACGCGCCTATCAGCCTTCTAATTTGTGCAATATAATGTAATTACAGCGCTTATATTTAATAAATGTGTTCATTTTTGCATGTTTAGTTGGGTACATTTTTATAAGGATGCAACAATTTCAATACAAAACAAAAACTAAAGTGATTATAGTTTGAAACAGTCTATTAAAATATTAATTAAGCACCAGAGGAGCATTTTATTATAAATAACATCATGGCTGTGTTTTGGTTGTAGGCATGAGTACTGTGGATCATCACAGCCGTGACGTTATTCGCGATAGTGTCCTCCCTCTCGTGCTGGAGTGCTTTTATACAACAGTTCTGAAATTTACATTTACAGCATTTAGCAGACGCTCTTATCCAGAGCGACTTGCGAGAAGTGCTTTGTCTATCTAGAGAAAGTGTCTTTGCTGGTTACCAATGGGTTAGAAGAAGACAGTCCTGAGCTCAGATACTGCTAGAAACAAAGTCACTGTGGATACCCAGAGGAAAGGGAACAGAGCTGAACACAGAACTCTGTGGCGTTCAGTGCAGTACAGTACAACAAACTACAATGCAATAATATATAAGTGCAGCTTATAATTCAGTGCTCGTTTAAGTGCTGTGTATAGAGACGGTCTTCAGTCTGCGTTTGAAGGCCGTGAGAGGCTCTGCTGTACGGACAGCCAGGGGGAGTTCATTCCCCCACCTGGGCTCCAGTACAGAGAACAGTCTCGATGCTTGTCTTCCACGCGCCTTGAAGGATGGCGGGTCAAGCCGAGCCGTACTCGAAGCTTGAAGGGCTCGTGGTCCAATTCGAGATTTCATCATTGCCATCAAGTCGGTAGGGCTGGTCCATTTTTGGCAGCATTAGGGTTTTAAATCTGATGCGCGCAGCTACAGGAAGCCAGTGAAGGGAGCACAGCAGTGGGGTGACGTGGCTGAACCTGGGGAGACTGAAGACGAGCCGCGATAACCCAAAACATGTAAAGCAAACAAGCCTGAGTATTAAATCAGTTGTGCTTTAATATCAGCAGTTCATTACGGATGGTGTGGTACTGGACAA
>NC_051234.1:4139629-4154629 GCF_015220715.1 Pygocentrus nattereri | reverse complement strand
ATTCCCTGTCAATCACAAGTATGATTTTAAACACAGAAGGTTAAAGCCCTGTTGGAGCTGGGTTTGTTTTACCAGAGGAGGATCTATAATGCATTTTGTGGGATTTGACTCTCTGTTCCCACAGGATGAATTATTCCCAAATAATTTCCCCCAAATTCCCACAGATAGCATGATTTGAAAGGTCATAGCCCAGATGGTCACATCAGCGTTATGCATCAGAACACACTCAGCAAGAGTAACAGTGCATGTCTGTGTCTGTTAGCCACTTCTGTTATTCTGTGCAAAAGAAGGAAACTGAGGGCTGGAGTTCAGCAAAGTCTGGGGATTTCCCTGCTTTAACACCTTCACAAAACCTGACCGTTATCTGCTGAGTTGAAACCGGTGTGTTAAAACAGGAATATCACCGAACTGTGTAGGAATCCAGACCTGCAGCAGTGGAGTTCCCCACTCCTGCATTAGTGTGAGGTGGACTGGAATTGGACCACTATTACTGTGTAAGCTCCATGTTCAGCCAAGTACAGAAGGCCTTTCACTCCACAGTCAGTACTGTAAAAACTACAGATTAGTTTGGGAACAGGACTCTTTTTCTTGAGGTCTTTTTTATGTTTTTACATACCAAAAATTGTTATAATTAACCTTTACTTGACCATTTTCCATCACCTAAAAGTAAACATGCTGTTCTTGTTACTGTACATTTAAAACTGTAAACAAGCTCCGATCTGGTTATCTGGAATTCTGCCTTTTTCAAAAAGCACTCAGAGCTAAAGCGTTCCTTATAACTTCAGTAGGAATGTGCAGCACTAGTTTAATGTAGGCTGAATACATGAGCTGACATGAATTCAAAACAGGCTGTTTTTGCAGCTTAGTCTCCATAAATGGACCATATGGACCAGTAGTGAATGTTAAGTTTTGACATGTTACTTTGTAAAATGTAACCTTATTTAAAAAAAAAAAAAAAAAAAGTGAGGGAAATTGGATTTTCCACGATATGGGCCCTTTAAGCCATGGCCTCCATGAAATGAGCTGTCTAAAATATACTAAGCCAGAATATTTGCTGACTTCTTTTCATGTCTGTGTTGTTCAGGGCGGAGTCGCAGGAGGAGCCGGTGTATGAGAGTTTAGAGGAGTTCCACGTGTTTGTGCTGGCTCATGTGCTTCGCCGACCTATAGTGGTGGTGGCTGACACCATGCTGAGAGACTCTGGAGGAGAGGGTACGACACACACACACACACACACACACACACACACACCAGCCAGGCTGAAGTTGCACAGGATGGCTTAATGTGACGGATCTGAGAACTGTGCACAAACACACACGTCTGATCTTTGCAAATCAGATCTGAGCCGCTTTCATATGTGGTCCTAGATCAGGCACTTAACCTATTCTTATCAGATCGGAATTCACATGTACTTTTCACTGTACACACGTGATCGTTTTTACGTTTACGGCATTTGGCAGACACTCTTATCCAGAGTTATCCGGAGTCTTGCCCAAGGACTCTTATTGGTGTAGTGTAGGGTGCTGCCCAGGCAGGGGATTGAACCCCAGTCTACAGTGTAGAAGGCAGAGGTGTTGCCCACTACACTGTCCAACAGTCATCATTAGAGATAAGTTAAAATATCAGATTTGAATAAAAATCTGAACTGAGCAGTGAGGCTTGTACTGTGAACATCGCCAGAGGGGCTCAGATCTGATTTGGAAAGATCGTATTTGCGGGTCCACTCGGCTCTGAAAACATCAGATGTGTGTGAATGAATCCTCTACAGTGAACAAGCTTCTCCATGTTTTAATGCACAGTTACTGTTCGTTTGCTGACTTGAACATATTGAAAAAAAGGTCACACTTTATTTGGATGGTCCCCTATAAATGATGTAGTTTAGAGATACATATGTGATTGAACTTTTTGGTGATAGTTGATGGATCAACACCATTTAGGTTAGGCTTAGGTTTAGGAGTAGGTGTAGGTTTTGCCTTAAGGTTAGGGTTAGGTTTAGGATTAGGCTCAGATTTGAAAGATTCACACACTACTTCAAGTTCATTTGCATTTAATAGATATTTAGTTGAATGTTAGTTGAGGTTGAACTGAACATCTAGAAAGTATCTACAGTGGACTATCTAAATAAAGTGTTACCAAATAAAACCAAACTGGCCTGCGCAAAAGTTTCCATTTACCATGTAACCTTTGTTTTATGGGCTGTGCAAAAGTTGTGGCACATTTATTATTTTATGTTGTTTTTATTTTCCATGTGATGAACTGTGTTTTTCTCACTTACACAACAGTTAGTTTGGCCACGCAAGCTGATTGGTTGAGAAGCGTTCTGACGGTGCTGTTACTTCACTATAACATTACGGCTTTTTCACAAACACTGTCACTCCACTAAGATACCATTGCTGAGCAACGACTTTGACAGCTGTAGGAGGCGCTCAAGCCATTCGAAGGTTTTTACTTCTTACTTTGCCACAAACAGAAAACGGACGCTGTTAAGATCACATCTGACCGACAGCCGATTTGGTCCGACTCTGAAGACGAGACGACACTGAATTCCCAAACTGTCATCACCACTGAGCAGCTTTTCAGTCGGCAGCTGTGACAGAAGAACAGCTGAACAACCTGGAATCAGCCAGAAATGAACCCAACACCATTCGCCAGACGTGTCTGATCTTCAGAGTCGGACCAAATCAGACTGAGCCATAAAACTGACCCAATAAAAGACAGAAAAGCTGCTCAGTGGTGACGACAGTTTGGGAATTTAGTTTAAGGAGCTGGAGAACGAACTGCCAGCTGAGCAGCGAGTGGGCGGAGCTCGTTACTCTGACTTGTTAAGGAACCATAATTTGGAGGAACTGAACATCAAAACATGTTAAAAGCCGCGTTCACGGCCAGTTTATTCATTTCTTACTTTACTGTTGTATAAAAGCGACAGAACACTCGAGGTCGCATGATATCGCCTTCGGCTTGTGTCTGCGACCAAATCACAGCCGTGATGTTATTTTGAGATAACACACTCCCTCTCATGTTCTATTGCTTAATTACCTTATCAGCTAAACATTAATTTGACTGAGGGTGTCCAAACTGTTGCGTATGACTGTTCTTAGAAAAAGAAAACAACATTGGAAAATTTCAGTCTTTAACCATCCTTCCCAGACATCTAGTCTTACTGCAGGAAAAGGAAGGCCTATAGTTAATTAGCCAGTGTCCGCTGCGGCATGCTGTCAGTTGTTGTAGTAAATAGGCAAAAAAATGGCAGCGTCAGCAATTGTATGTTGTCTTTAAACCTTTTCAGCTTTTGCTCCAATCCCATTTGGCGGGATTTATCTTCCCCTGGAGGTACCGGCTAACAAGTGTCACCGCTCACCGCTAGTCCTGGCCTACGACCAGGCTCATTTCTCCGCACTGGTTTCAATGGAGCAGAAGGACAGCTCCAAAGAGCAAGGTAGGGTGGTCCTGACACTTTAAAGTGCAGGAAAACGTCATGAGGGTGTATTTTTAACTGTGTACTTGTTGCAGCCCAGTGACCTAATTCAGGTTTATGAGTATGATTTGAAGTCTAGACGCTTACAAAGGAACAACTGGTGGTTGTTATTATCCTCTTTATCCTCTGACTTCTGTCTTTAGGCTTTCACTAGGCCTGAACAGTATTTACAGAATACTTCCCTGAGATTATAGTGGTTGGATCAATAATTGAACTAAGGCTGCTTTCACGTCTACCTGGTTTTGCCGACCTGTCAAACTTTTTCTTTAGTTCAGTCCGTTTTGACGGACCCACACTCAGGTCCACGCCAAATGAACTGTGGGTTGTAATTCAGTTTGATGGTGGAGGGAACACATTTTTAAGGTGGTCCATGACAAATGAGCCCATCTCCCTCTCTAGCAACACATCGTTGCCGTACAGTCCGCATAATCTGCCTATTTTAACATTTGACTCTTTACAGATTCTCATATCGTGCAGCCAAGCTGCTCTTAATAGCGACACATCAGCAGTAGCAAAGCAGTGGGTTTTGCCAGATGGACCGCGGGTCGTATTATTAATAGGGTGGGTCAGGCATCTGAGCTCAAACTGAAGCAAAATTAAACCAATTGATCACAAGGTATATTTTTATAACTCATTAAATTTCTTTTTTCATGCAACATTTTAATGAATACATATATACTGTTCGATCAGGGGTTCCCAACCAAGCAGTCGTCCTTCACTGAACTCCATATTTTGAACTAAATTACGAGTGCACTGCTGCCACGCACCCCAATAATAGCATCACTTGCATTTTTAGTGATGCGCTGTATTACTAATACTACTGCTATTAATATTAGTAGTATAATCACTCTGTAGGTAGTCTGATCAGAGGAGGATGGGTCCCCCCCCTGGTGAGCCTTGGTTCCTCCCAAGGTTTCTTCCTCAGCTCTGAGGGAGGTTCTCCTGGCCACCGTTGCCCCTGGCCTGCTCACCTGGGGGTTTTACATTCATGTTAAAACTCTGTCTTTACTGGATTTCTGTGAAGCTGCTTTGTGACGACATCCGTTGTAAAAAATTGCTACACAAATAAATTTGATTTGATTTGATTTGATCTGTATGCTGGATAAATTAGCAGCACTTTCCTAAATTGTAAGATTTGGCCTATTTTGTTGATTTGTGGCTCTCCAGCTCATTTTTCCTGAACATAGGACTCTTTCAAACAGATCTACCATAAATCTTTTGCCTCATATGTTTTTCTTATCTGATTCCCTGCTGTGTGAATGTGCTGTTATGATATTTTTGATGGGTTTTTTTAAATCTTCATCCTTGTCTTCGATGTTTTTTTTTCTTGTCTTTGCAGCTCCAATAAAATGTTAATATTGTCAGTGTATTCGTTTTTGACTTCTTCATTTATGTTAAATGAAAGAAGCCAGTAGCAACCTACACACGCTTACGAGGCCATACAGGGATGGGGATTTTAAGTTTAGCATTCCGTAAAATTTGATGGAAAGAATTGAGGCTTAAATTAAAAAACATGCTCATGTTAATTACGTTAATGATAATTATAGTGTATTTCAGCGGTTAGTTGACTAATTCCCCCTGTTTATTGCTGCATTGTTGCAGTACAGTAGCAAACTATCCATGTTGGTGTTGGTCTGTAGTGCGTTGGTTGGGAATCTCGATGTTAGGCTAATAAAAGTTTAAAAAAAGAGAAGCAGGTTGTTTTATTGGCAGCAACTGGGGGAAAATGCGAGAGCAGCTGAGTGCTTATTTCCCTGCTGAACTACTGATTAATTGCTTATATTATTTGGTGCACAGTTTTTACAGTGTGAAACAACATGGACCAAATTAAAAAGATATTGTGACAAAACCTCAAGCTCTGATGTGAACATTTACAAATGAACTAGACAAAAAATGTGCTATTAATATTTCAGAGGCCAGCGTTGAGTTACAGAGTCATATATTGTGCAGCTCTTTATACAGTTGTTTTCCAGTCCTCAGGGAGCTCCATCATGTCTATTTTGTTTTGTTGGTGGTGGTGGAGTAGAAGGGTTCTGTGAAGAAATGTGTTGAGAATGAAGGTTTACGCAGATTGGTCCTTAAAAATTAAGCCACGGCAAAAAACATATACTGTACTAACCAAGTTCTCCTCCCTGACAGTGGTGATTCCTCTGACCGACTCGGATCACAAGATGCTGCCTGTGCACTTTGCTGTAGACCCGGGCAAGGACTGGGAATGGGGCAAAGACGACGCCGACAATGTGATGCTAGCCAGGTACGGGTTCAGTTATGCTTACGGTAGTGCAATTCTTATAGTGGATGCCCTTACGGTAGAACTGCTGAGAGTGGCAATGGCACCATCTGATCTGTCTGACCTTGTGGGTCACATCGGTTAAAGCATTGATCTAGGATCAGTTATGGCTTTCAGATGCTTATGAAGTCGATCAGATGGGTAAAGAGGAGCTGGTTGTACACTGTAAGATGCTTGATAAATGTTAAATGTGGGCCTGTGAGCTGTAGAGTGACTCAGGCCTATGAGTCAGAGTTTGAGCAGCAGTAAGCACACTAATGCCAGGCTGGGCTGAATACATTATCCACAATGACAGCAGCGGCTTCATGTGACTTGGGGCCGCATTCGCAAAGAACAACAGGGCAGATTCCAGTTCAGAGCGAAAAAAAAAAAGCCTTCACCATCCTGTGCTCTCCTCTTCCTAGCTAATGTGGGACGAATGGATATATATTCATTAGGGGTACAGAAATAAAATTGAAAAATCATGCGGTTAACTCCAGAGCCAGTATTTTAATGCACCCGTAAAACATTTCTAAACCAGAGGAAAGCAAAATGAAAAGCCTGTTCATTCTGTTCCTTTAACAGATGCTGTACGTAGACCTATTGTAATTCAATGATAGGTTCGGAAAGCTGTTGGAAAGCTCGACATTAGACCCTAATCTTATACTCTTGATATCTTCATGTTAAAAATAATGCTGAACAATGTCAGAAAAGTATACAGATGGCATTCAAAGATATTTTCTAGTAGAAAAATACTACAGTACTTGGCAAAAGTCCCAATTTGAACGTTTCCACTGTTAGAAATAAAGGTACAGTGCAGGTACATTTTCAACAGTGGATTTACGGTAAACTGTGCACCAAAAAATGTTTTCCCCCCAGGAGAAAAGTACATATTTGTACTTTTTTATAATCTAATGTTTTAAAACAGAACAATGAAATAAAGAGGCTGGAGACGAGACGGGGTGTGGAGTCAGTACAGCTTAGAAAACATTGTTTCAATGGATTGTGTTCCCTGACTAAAGGTACTGAGATGGACCCTTGAGGGTCCCACTATAAAACAGTTAGAGTATCATACACTATATTTCCAAAAGTTTTCGCTCGTCTGGCTTCACACTCATATGACATTGAGTGACCTCCCATTCTTAATAGTCCATAGGGTATAATGTGATGTCGGCCCACCCTTTGCAGCTATAACAGCTTCAACTCTTCTCGGAAGGCTTTCCACAAGGGTTAGGAGTGTTTATGGGAATTTTTGACCGTTCTTCCAGAAGCACATTTGTGAGGTCAGACACTGATGTTGGACGAGAAGGCCTGGCTCACAGTCTCCGCTCTAATTCATCCCAAAGATGTTCTGTCGGGTGGAGGTCAGGACTCTGTGCAGGCCAGTCAAGTTCTTCCACACCAAACTGGCTCATCCGTGTCTTTATGGACCTGCTTTGTGCACTGGTGCGCAGTCATGTTGGAACAGGAAGGGGCCGTCCCCAAACTGTTCACACAAAGTTGGGAGCATGAAATTGTCCAAAATCTCTTGGCGCTGAAGCTTTAAGAGCTCCTTTCACTGGAACTAAGGGGCCGAGCCCAACTCCTGAAATCACCCCCACACCATGATCCCCCCTCCACCAAACTTTACACTCGGCACAATGCAGTCAGACAAGTACCGTCTCCTGGCAAGCGCCAAACCCAGACTCGTCCATTGGATTCCCAGATAGAGAAGCGTGATTGGTCACTCCAGAGAACACGTCTCCACTGCTCTAGAGTCCAGTCGCGGCGCTTTACACCACTGCATTCCACGCTTTGCATTGCGCTTGATGATGTAAGGCTTGGATGCAGCTGCTCGGCCATGGAAACCCATTCCATGAAGCTCTCTACGCTGTTCTTGAGCTGATCTGAAGGCCACATGAAGTTTGGAGGTCTGTAGCGATTGACTCTGCAGAAAGTCGGTGACCTCTGCGCACTATGACCCTCAGCATCCGCTGACCCCGCTCTGTCATTTTACATGACCGATCACTTCGTGGCTGAGTTGCTGTCGTTCCCAATCGCTTCCACTTTGTTATAATCCCACTGACAGTGGACTGTGGAATATTTAGTAGTGAGGAAATTTCACGACTGGACTTGCTGCACAGGGGGCGTCCGATCACGGTACCACGCTGGAATTCACTGAGCTCCTGAGAGCGACCCATTCTTTCACTAATGTCTGTAGAAGCAGTCTGCAGGCCTAGGGGCTCGGCTTTATACACCTGTGGTCATGGAAGTGATTGGAACACCTGAATTCAATGATTTGGATGAGTGAGTGAAAACTTCTGGAAATATAGTGTACCTTTATTTCTGAGAGTGGAAGATTGAACAATACAGTGGAAAAATACAGATTTCTTTGAAGAACTGAAAAAACGTTTCATGGAAAAAGTGTAAGCTGTAATAAAGGCAGTGAATGGATACAGTAAATATGTTTATATTGCATTTAGCTGAGTGTTGTTGGTGGAAGATTTTTTTGCCACATAGTGAAAGTCTGAAGAATAGAAGAGACGTAGTCCTGGATCAGCACTGTTCTATTTTAAGATGCTTTGTGGATTCCGGCCCTGCTGTCACTGGCAGGGATTGGCTGATGCACTAGATTAGCAACTCTAGTCCAGTCGTTAGTAGAGATTATCTCTAAATACTTACTATGAACAGAACACAGGGGAACCTGCAAATAGCACAGAGCCGTTTATTTATTGTCTAGAAGCATCAGTTACCTTTTCTATTGGGGCAGCATTTGAGTGAGTAGTTTTCTGAATGTCATGATGAAAATAACAGGAATAATTATCCTTTCAGTAGAATTTTTCAGAATTAAATGTATAAAAACCTTGTTCTTTTTCTCACATATACTGGGTTAATTATCAAATTGTGTTCTAATCGTCGTTAAACCACTACAAAGCAGATCTTCTTCATTAACCCCTAATAATAAATAAGCCTGTAACCTTCACAGACCTACCAGTAGTATGTATGTAGCTACAAAATACTACACCATAGGACCTTAGGGCCATCTGTCTCATTCATAGTCATGTAATCATCATTAAAAGGAGTATTCTGAGAGACGTATATTAAGCTGGGCCTAATCCATCTGTTATCTTCTCTTCCAGTGTTACTTTATCTCTGGAGGCGAAGCTCCACCTGCTGCACACCTACATGAATGTGACGTGGCTTCCTCTACCTTGTGAGGTACAGGTGAGCTTCTTAACCTCTCTTCGACAGACAATACCTGAGCAAGAGTTGATACCTGTTTAGTTGGAGGCTTATTGCAAGAATGTGTGCTTCAGTGTTTTGCTGGATTTCACAACACATGCGACTTCTGCTTTATCCAGTGGAATTTAAGAGGTTTCTGTTTAATGGCTGACATACTGGTGCTTCTAAAGGCAAAAAAAAACAAATCAAGGAATTTCACAGCCGGTGATTTATTTTGTTTTCGGAATGAAAGGGCTCCAGTGTTAAAATGAAAGGAGTTGTTTACTTGAAATCAGCATTCTGCTACCCCTCCCTCCCCACCCCTTTTTTTCTATGCACAGTGGAGCTTTTGAAAAGGTCTGCCTGCATTTGTTTGCCAGTTCAACCATAAAGGAATTTCCCCAAAAATGCTAAGATCACTAATTATCAATAAAAGCCAATTCGTACCCTTTTGCTGTACCAACAGAATTTTCTATGTCTGAAGTGGTAACTTTATAGTAGACAGAAAAATAGTCTTAACTTTGGATGTGTGTTTTTATTCCTAGTATTCTTGAGATTGTTGATTCTAGCTGTGTTAGAATGGTTAGTTTAAAGAGAGAATTCACCCAAAATGCTAACACATTGCCTCTCTGCCTTCCCACAGCAGGCTCCCCTTGCCCAACCAGAGTCTCCGACAGCTTCAGCCGGAGAGGATGCCCGTACACCCCCTGACTCCGGAGAGTCGGATAAGGAGTCTGTGAGCAGCAGCTCAAACGGTAATGGGGACTGCAGCGCCACAGGGAGTGTTGGAGCAGCAAAATCTGGTGGTGGATCTTCTAGCTCCTCGAGCTCATCCAGCAACAGCTCCGCCGGAACGACTGGGACATTAGGCAAAGAGAAGAAGGACAAAAAGGACAAGGAGAAAGACAAGGACAAAGACAAGAAGCGGGCGGACTCTGTGGCCAACAAGCTGGGCAGCTTTGGCAAGAGCTTAGGCAGTAAGCTGAAGAAAAATGTAGGGGGTTTAATGACTGGTAAGACGGCGACGGGCAGCGGGGGCAAACCGTCCGAGGGCACAGAGAAGAAGAAGGGCTCTCTGCGGGGTCGTAAAGGCAGCAAGGACGGCTCGCCCTCCATCCAAACCGGCTCTGAGGACTCTGGGAAAGGCTCGCCCTCTTCAGGAAGCGAGCGGCAGAACGGCAACAGCAGCTCATCCGAGAGCGATCCATACAAGTATAGCTCAGACGTGAAGGTGAGCCTGAGCATCCTTCGGGCAGCCATGCAGGGTGAGAGAAGGTACATTTTTGCCGGTCTTCTGACCACCAGCAATCGGCAACCATACCAAGAGGAGATGATCCAGAGGTACCTGGCTGATGCTGAGGAACGTTTCCGGGCAGAGCAGGAGCAGAGGAGGGAGGCTGAGCGCAAGTCTGGAGTGGTAAATGGGGTACAGCTCAAGAAAGAGCCGTCGGATTTAGGCTACCGAAGCTTTGAGAGCAAGGAGGATGCAATAGATGGAGCTCCGCCTACTTTCAAATCGGCCTCTTTCAGCCCATCAATGTATTCAGGTGTGGTTCCCATCCCCAGACCCACTTTCATCGATCAGTCTCCGGCACCACTTAGCCAGCACCTGCACATGCATGGCTACATTGATGCCCGAAGACAGCTGGCAGGCGGCTCGCCCTCCACTTACCCCGGCCTGCCATCCTATGCCACCCTGCCCCGCCACTGCCCGCTGGCTCAAGGCCCTCCCCACCCTCAGTATCACCCTCCTGTCCCCTCCGCCACAGTGGTCAGCCCATCCCGCGTAACGCCCTGCTTCACTTCGTACCCCCAGGAGCAGGAGCCGCTCGACTTTCTGGCAGACTCACAAGGCGGAGGCTATGCTAACGGCCCAAGGGACCCGCGATCCAATTTGGACAGTCGCAGTGGGCCGCCACCAGTCAGGCACTATTCGCTGGGCAGCGCAGGCGGTTTAGCTAGTCTGCAGTCCAGCCGGTGCCGGACGCCCAGCTGCAACTACTACGGACACCCGGAAACCTGCAACTACTGTTCGTACTGCTACAGGGAGGAGCTGAAGAGGAGGGAAACAGAGCCAGCCATACACAGGTTCTGAACAGACACCTTGTCTTGACTGGCTTTCTGAAGGACTCTGTGGTGCCCTCTTCTCCAGCGGAGCCTCAGCACCACCTGTCCTGTACCGGAGGATTTCGCTTCAGACATTAGACGGGCCTTTGGAGGGGCTCTGATCAGCCACGGAGATGGCTGCTGACATAAATCGAGGTGTCCATACCTCTGTTACATTTGCAGTGGATTTTAGGCAGGAGCTTTGTGCAAGCGCTGTCACCTCGTTTTTGGTTTGTTTGTTTTTTCGTGCATTGTTGTCGTCGCCTTCATACATGATCATATATGTATGAAAGGATTCGTTTTGGGGCACGAATTTGCTGCCGTGCATCGCATAAACACACCACATGCAAATACACCTCCCCCACATTTAACATTAACATCAAGCACAACCAGAAGATGCACATTTGTACAGCTACATATGTACAAAGGACATTCGGTGACTTATTTGCGGCACGTCTGAGAGGGACGAGTAGGGTTTCAGTTTAGCGGACGTATTGTTTTGCCATACAATGTTAGCTAAATCATAGACGTCAGCACATCATGCTGTTAGCCAGCGTCAAGCCCAAAACCAAACAACACAATGCTTTAGCCCTGACCCCTTTCTCTCAAGCCATGTCCTGACTCGCTTAAATCGGGCCAGCAGGACGTTTTTTTCGTGACTCGGTGCTCTTTTGCTCGTCTCGTACCTCCAAAAGACGCTCCGTGTCTAGCTAAACTCTTGAGGAGCAAAACCTTGACAGCCAAAGGTTTTACTGTATAGTCACTCCGAGTAGTGGACGCGTTTGTTAATATTGCTTTTACGTGAAGTTTTGCGGTGGTGACTTTTCAGGTCAAAGAGCAGAACTAGTGGATACAGCAGACCTCTTCTTATATTGTAGAGTTGCTGATGTGTCCTTGCTCAAAACAAGGACGGCTAACGTGGTGTCCCCACAGCGGAGGTTGGAGGGAGAGGGGGTTATATTGCGAAACATGGGGGGGTACATGAGCTACTTAGTTTGTGCTAGTTTTGGGTTGAACCCCTTGCATCCCAAGTCAGTACTACCTTAATTTGAACCCAAAGTTAGCTTTATGTACATTTTATCTGATAACAAACATTTCCTTTTAATTTATACTACGTGAAGACAACACTAGTCTAGTTCATGGGAAAATGTGCATCCTGCTGTAATTAGCCTATTTTATTGAAGTCCTTGCATTACATATTGTAATCCAATGGTTTGTCCCTAATCAACTAAAATACTCAGATGTTCGATTAGAGGTATTTCGAAATGTCGGCGATATATATAGCAAATATATACCCTAGACATGCTGTTTATCCCCCGGAAATACTAAAGATGGGTCAGTGGACTTTTCTCTGCACAAAGTCAAGCACTTTTCTAATGTCCAGAGGTCGAGTGTGGTTGTGTGCTTTTTCTTACGTTTGTGTTTGGTGTGTTGGTGATGAGGATGATGACTATACTAGACTGTTCTGCTGCTGTGGGACGGCGGCTCGGTCCCACGTTGGAGGCACGGTTTTTCAAACTCCACAGCGGAGTTTAGCTCTGATTCGTGGACGTCTCGGCTTTAGGTGCCACTGTGTTGCGCTCAACCTTGCTGTTTCCTAGTTGCCTTTTTCAGTCTCGGTCCAGTCCTTTTGGAGATTGTTGAACTGAACTCAGTTGTCAGTTTTTTGTTTTTGTTGTTTTTTTTTTTTCCCTTTCTTTTTTTTCTGGCCGTAAATGCACTGGTAAAGGTCACGCAATGGAAAATTCATTCTTCATAGTTGATAAGTTGCATGAAGCCACATACATTGAATACTGCTTTTACTACATACCTTACTACTTGTCTCCCGCCGGTTGAGACAAATCGTCTCCATTATGTCAGCGAGACTGTGCTCCCTGTTATGTGAGCACAGAGGGAATGGCTGCTTACGTGTCTTTTGAACAGTTCACAAAACTGGTGTGTGTGGAACCCTGTTAGAGGAAAATTCAGCGTTTTTCAACCATCCGCCGCGTCTGTTGGTCTGTATGCTCGACTACCATGGACAATGTCATTCCTGTACTGTAAAAGAGCATAAACTCCAAACAGGCTCACTAGACGCCGGCGGGCAGTCGTTTCAGGTTGAAAAACACTGAAAAATATATTTTAATAACTTGCTGAAACAGGGTTCCACGTGCCAGCATTTCGCTCAGAAGTTACTTGTGTGGTAGTAGCAGGTGAACGATATCCATGCCAGACGACTGTAGACTCCACATTGGGCATGCCGGCTTGATTAATTGGTTTAACTCTGTTTTGGCTGTGTACTGTATGAAGTGTAATGTCTGTTGTAAAATCTAAACTACACTTAGTGCTTCTAAATTTGTCGGCAGCGCTGCTGGAATATGATCCACGGCTGCACCACGGCACAGTCCTCGGCTGAATGCAATAACTCAACTAAAGGCATTTTTCTGTTGACCAAGGCGTCCCGGCTTGTCTGAAAGTTCCAAAATTTGCCCTTTTTTTAGCGCACCCACAACTTTTGCACAACCACGATCTGAAAACTGGCAAAAATATGAACACACCTCTTCTTACAGTATGTATTAAGCGTTTTTGCAGTTGTTACAGATAAAAAGTTACTGGTTCTCGTTCCCATTTCACACTTTCAGCACTATATAACGCCTTGTGCAAACGTTTTGGCACCCAGGTCAAATACCTGCTGTTGGTTTTCTAATTGCACTTGTTCTACAGGGAACGAACTTCACGTAAATATGCTATTTTTCCATGTTTGGAGCGCAGTTTCTGTTTAATTGCTAAATTCAACATGAATTGAACTAATACAGCATAGAATGTATCACACGGCTAACTTTGAACACATTTTCTCCAGCAGATCAACAGAAACCATGCATTGAAATGTGTTCCCCGTGCAGGATGTGTTGATTTGTTTTCACTCTGGAAATCAACAGAGCTTTAAATTTGCCTGGACTTTTTGCATAAGACTGCATGCGTATGTAGTGGCGCCCAAAAGTCTGAGAGCACCGAACAAGCTGAGTGAAAAATATCTTTGATATTTTGACACAAATTTTCCGAATTTTGTTAGTATTTGGAAGAGAATTGGTTTACGCAATTCCACGTTCGTGGAAAAGCCTCTGATGAGTATATCAGATCTGCTAGAGCGTCGTCTCAGCTTGAGATTTGTACAAAGGACTAAACAGTGTTACAAATGGGCATAAATTTGAGTCGTGACCTGGAAACGATACACAGTCTTGAATCCGCGTTTCATTGGTCACTTTTCTGTTTCAGATTTTTCACATTTTTTAAAAAATGTTCCGCTGGTTTAAATGAAAAAACCCCAGATTTCCAATGTGCTCTCAGACTGTTGCGCCACACTGTATCTGTATAGAGGCCTCTGAAGTAAATATGCAAGATTTTTGGAGTACTGTGCAAAACTCAAAGGCAAATTTGTGCCTTTATTGATGAAATTGGCCATGTATTTCACTGGTTTGTCCAGTGGGTGGCGCAGTTGTATAATTTTTCTGAGGTTCTTCAGTGCATGGCTTGGGACAGCTCAGATCATCAAGGACCATCACTTTAATCCCCAAAAACCGAAAAGAGGATTTACATTTTGCGGTTTCCACCAGAAATGCAACTTTGTGCTGCTTTTTGTTTTATTATTATTATTATTGTTGTTTTTCGGATTGGAGAGTTTTCTCTGGGTGAGGCACATTTCAGTGTAACGCACATAACGATGGACTCTTTTTCAGCTTGTATAGACCAGAACGTCGGCTCGGACGTCCGATTACTACCCTGCTGACTCTCAAACAGAACGTTCCTGTGTTTGTACGTATGTATGAGAACGCTTAGGGTAGACAGTTCACTCCCAAAAGCATCGCAGCTTAAAGCCACAAGCAAGAAATCGTCACTGAAACGACAGCTAATTTCTGAACGAGTGATGTTTCCTCTCCTCACAATGTAACTGTAGCTCACGTTTAGCGCG